>NC_143043.1:12493364-12793364 GCF_057628025.1 Oncorhynchus mykiss | reverse complement strand
ACTGCCTGGTGGCCCCCTGTATTGACTTGGAATGGGGGATGCTGAGAGTGGTGAAGACGGTTCGGAAGCTCTGGACTAAGGCTGGCTGGTTTGCTGCTGTGCGGTATCAGGAACAGGGTTGAGGCCAGGGTTTGCCGATCACCAGAACTAATTTACCCTTCATGATTCATTAGACCTACACTACGATCAGACCCGGCTGCAGAAAATGATCAGCTAGGTAGAAATCAGATTTTCAAAATTGTGGACGCTACTGTATAATGATATAAAATACAGGATATGCAACACATCTGCCACCAACAGGTTTCTGGTCAACAACCAATAAGCAAAGCTTACTGACAAATTACATCATGGTTTTCACTTTCAACACCGCAATCTGCACAGTTTGGTTGCTGGAATTATATTTTGGACAAACGTGCGCAGGTAGCCTACAGGAGAGTAACCTCATCAGCTTAAAAAATTGTGAATGGTTGTGTTTATGCCACATAAAAGGTAATACATTTTAAAAATTGAAATTACAAATATTTAGGCTATTGAAGCATTATGGGTTCTAGGTGCTCAAGAAATAGCCACTCGGATTGGAGAGGAGGCAGAGCATGCGTTAAGCTTTCCTGAATAACTGGGCCTGCTGGGAACATATTTGGTCCACAGGCGGCAGGTGACACCTTAATTGGGGAGGTTGGGCTAATAGTAATGGCTGGAACGGAGTCAATGGAATGGTATCGAACACATCAAATACATATTTTCCATGTGTTTGATACCATTCATTTCACTCCATCCCAGCCATTATTATGCGCTGTCCTCCCCTCAGCAGCCTCCTGTGGTATGGCCACATTATTGGGACAACTTGGGAGAATGATGATCCGCAACAGACAGTGCATCTCAGTATCAGCAATTAAAATACAGCGAGACTGGCCTGCTACTATGTCTTTCTATACCTTGTAAACTGTCAAGAGTAGACATTCAACTGATCCAAATTTTAATTAAATATTCAAATCACAGGCCTTTGTTGCTGTTATTCTAATTACATTTTCAATGCCATGTTCACTGCAGTGTAGAGTAGAATTTTGGACTAATTTGAAACAATAATGCAATTATTTTTTGCAATGTGGTGTTGGAGGATAGTCCAGGTAGGATACTTGTATTGTCCATAAACAACATCAATAGGGGAGTTTTTTTGAGCTGCATGTCTCATGTCTTCACTGTTCTTTCATTCGCAAAGACGTACCATGGCCTCTCCGCTTATATTGAAAATTGGTGCAGCTTTGGATGATTTTATGTGTGGTATAATTGCTAGTTAGCATATTGCAGATCTGGAAAAACGATCCATCCACCACTTTTCCATTATGAATGGTGGCTAAAGGGCAGGATAGACAGTTAGACTGGTAGACTGTATTGACTAGGCATAGTTAGCATGCGGAAAAACGTTGCGCATAAGCAGATAAGGAAATTTGTCTAGGATGGAAGAAATTATACAGTAAAACCTGCAAAATGGTGAATGTAAACCTGGGAAAAAACACACTACTCTCCCTTGTGACCAATAAAAAAAAAACACACAACCCTCCCCAACGCAAAAAAAATACACACAAAAGTTAGACAACCCTCAACTATTTTGGACCACCTGCCTCCGAAAAGGTGGGGGGGGGGGGGGGGTCATTCAAAACTCTGCAGCTCAAGAGACATGTATTAAAAAGTTGTACGTCATTGAGGCATTTTTGTTGTTTGCATTGCTTTGCGTATCACCATATGTGTTTGAGATGATTTTACTGTAACACTGCATCCAAGTTTCTTGACATGGGCATTTCAATGAGCTGTCAGTCAAGGCAAGTTCATGAATATAAGCTCCCACTCAGCCTGTCTTTTCAAACTTCCTGATAGTTAGCCATGAGACCAAAATAACTCACATTTTTAGAATTTCTGTCCTCCAAAAATATTTTAGTCACTGAAAAGGCTATTTTACATGGGAATCAGAAAGACTAGTTTATACAAGTCCACATTTTCAATATGAATTTAACACTCAGTGTTGATTTAACACTGGAAAATGTGTTGTGTTCATTAAGATTGGTCTTTAACAAGTTTGCCTGTTTGCATGCTCACCTTTTTATGGCACCTCACATTGTACAAGTTTGATAATCCATTTTTTATGATTTACACAAACGCACACATACAACAATTATTTGGCCTGTATATCACAACCATGACCTTAGAATATACAATATGGTTGAATGCTAATAAGCAGTGTTTGCTATCTGCACTCTACAAAAATGGTTTGCTTATAGAAGAATGTTGTCATTTGCTAATTGCATATCATTTGGGTGAATTAGAGGAAAAACAGTCATAGAGTATTGTAACCTTTTATAAATTCAACAGTAGTACCAACAGTGAAATGGATCCGCGATAGTGCGATATTTTGGCAATTAAGCCTTTTTATCTACTTACCCACAGGGGCGGCAGGTAGCCTAGTGGTTAGAGTATTGGACTAGTAACGAAAACTGACTTGCCTAGTTAAATAGAGAAAAAAACAGTCAGATGAACTCATTGAAACGACCTAACTTTTTTCATACTGGACACAACAACATAAGAATGATATCCATGAATTCATCTGACTCTGGGTAAGTAGACAAAATCTCACACAATCCCTTTAAGGCCCCTTCAATTGTCTGGTGCGGGCGAAAAGCATAAACAATCTCACTCTCATTAATTTGAGGGGAAATTTAATTAGCTGTTCACTCAGTGTTTGATGTGGTTCGTTATGCTAAAACCCCAGGCCATATGCAAAGGGGAATTCCATAGCAGTTTGACTTCAGTAACGTCTACTGTAACTCTGTTATAGTGTATTGTTGTAAGTTTGAGATAGGCTACTGTTGCTAGATCACATATTTTTCCAGGAGATCTGTAAAAGAGCAACTTTTTGGGGTGGTTCTACCAGTGAAAATGTGTTAGGATTTCAACACTCAGTCAGTGTTCGGCCCCAATTTTCTATTTTTATGGGACAGCGTCCATTTCAATTGACCATAAATCTCACCTGCAGGCAATTTAAGCTGCAGCATGCTTCTTGGGTTTTGTCCGTAAGCCATCTGGTAAACATTTCAGACCTGCTTAACTCCACTCTTTAGAAAAAAGGGTTCCAAAAGGGCTCTTTTGCAGAGAGATAGGGTTCAACCAAAAACCATTTTGATCTGAAGAACCCTTTTTGGGAGACAAGGGTTCTTGTAAGGTAAAGGGTTCTACTTAGAACCTTTAACATCTTAAACTTTTTTGGAAGAAAGGGATATTTTGATGATTCTTTGGAAGGCAAGAAGGATTCTACATAGGACCATATACAGTTGAAGTCGGAAGTTTACATACACTTAGGTTGGAGTCATTATTTTTCAACCACTCCACAGATTTCTTGTTAACAAACTAGTTTAGGACATCAAACTTGGTGCATGACACAAGTAATTTTTCCAACAATTATTTACAGACAGATTATTTCACTTATAATTCACTGTATCACAATTCCAGTGGGTCAGAAGTTTACATACACTAAGTTGACTGTGCCTTTTAAACAGCTTGGAAAATTCCAGAAAATGTAATGGCTTTAGAAGCTCCTGATAGGCTAAGTGACATCATTTGAGTCAATTGGAGGTGTATCTGTGGAGGTATTTCAAGGCCTACCTTCAAACTCAGTGCCTCATTGCTTGACATCAAGGGAAAATCAAAATAAATCAGCCAAGACCTGGTTGGTTCATCCTTGGGAGCAATTACCAAATGCCTGAAGGTACTACGTTCATCTGTACAAACAATAGTATGCGAGTATAAACACCATAGGACCACGCAGCCGTCATACCGCTCACGAAGAAGACGCGTGCTGTCTCTTAGAGATGAACGTACTTTGGTGCGAAAAGTGCAAATCAATCCCAGAACAACAGCAAAGGACCTTGTGAAGATGTTGGAGGAAACAGATACAAAAGTATCTATATCCACAGTAAAATGAGTCCTATATCAACATAACCTGAAAGGCCTCTCAGCAATGTAGAAGCCACTGCTCCAAAACTACCATAAAAAAGCCAGGCTATGGTTTGCAACTGCACATGGGGACAAAGATCACACTTTTTGGGGAAATGTTCTCTGGTATGATGAAACAAAAATAGAACTGTTTGGCGATAATGACCATCGTTATGTTTGGAGGAAAAAGGGGGAGGCCTGCAAGCCGAAGAACACCATCCCAACCGTGAAACATGGGGATGGCAGCATCATGTTGTGGGGTTGCTTTGCTGCAGGAGGGACTGGTGCACTTCATAAAATAGGTGGTATCATGAGGAGGGAAATTATGTGGATATATTGAAGCAACACCTCAAGACATCCGTCAGGAAGTTTAAAGCTTGGTTGCAAATTTGTCTTCCAAATGGACAGTGACCCCAAGCATACTTCCAAAGTTGTGGCAAAATGGCTTAAGGACAACAATGTCAAGGTATTGGAGTGGCCATCACAAAGCCCTGATCTCAATCCTATAGAACATTTGTGGGCAGAACTGAAAAAGCATGTGCTAGCAAGAAGGCCTACAAACCTGACTCAGTTACACCAGCTCTGTTAGGAGGAATGGGCCAAAATTCACCTAACTTATTGTGGGAAGCTTGTGGAAGGCTACCCAAAACGTTTGGGCCAAGTTAAACAATTTAAAGGCAATGCTACCAAATACTAATTGAGTGTATGTAAACTTCTGACCCACTGGGAATGTGATGAACGAAATAGAAGCTGAAATGTGTTATTCTCTCTACTATTATTCTGACATTTCACATTAAGTGGTGATCCTAACTGATGTAAAACAGGGAATTTTTACTAGGATTAAATGTCAGGAATTGTGAAAAACTGAGTTTTTAAATGTATTTGGCTAAGGTGTATGTAAACTTCTGATTTCAACTGTATAATATTTCTGAGTATGCTCTATTGCAGGGAGATTTTCAGAATGTTTTGTTTTACTGTAATAGTGTTTTTGCGTGTACATTGATTGATTGATTAATTTTATGCTACAGAAAGATAAATAACATACCGTTTTTTTTTTACTAATACAATCTGGTAGTAATTTGATTTATTGGAACCGTTACTGAGATGGTTGTTTCAGTTTAGATGAGTGAGAGAGTTTCAGTATTCAATATTTCTTACCCTTGCAGTCATTTTGAATGCAAGTTGCAGCTGAGAAACAAGTCCATTTTTGGGATATTCTAACTGGCTGGATTCCAATGGGAATTACGCATCACTTTGCAAGCCAGCGTAATATGATTTGCAGGCCTGATGTGGCCTGTAAACCAGGAGTTTCCTATCACCACTGTGTTAGGGTGTAACTAGGCCCTCAAAGAAAGGCCTTATGAAGTATGTCTTGTCATAAATAATTCAATGCGAAGGCTAATAAGGCTGGTGGAACTGTTCATAGATGGTTCTAGGAAGAAGCTTTTAGATGATAAAATGGTTATTGGTAGAAATCCACAGAGGGTTCTACCCAACACAAAAAAAGGGTTCCCCTAAGGGACAAACTGAAGAACCCTGTATGGTTCTACAGAGCACCTTTTTTTTCTAAGTGTGTACAGCAATCAATTTTCTGGCCTGCTGTCAATTGAAAATTGTACATGTCTTCTCTGCCAGGCAGCTATGAAGGCAGCATATCTGCATCCTTCGCATACAAGCAATATGAACTGATCCAAACAGGGTTGTTATTGTCATGAATGTTTTACTAAAGCTGTTTTCAAAAATAGATTGGTGTTCGTAACGGCACATTGAAATATTAATGCAGCGGAACTTGGAGCTCTGTTTGTGCATGTGGTTATATCATGAAATCTGTTGACTTGGCTCAGTACATTGAACATTGAGGTAATTTTCCTCCTTGTATACATGAGACTGTTTCAGTACCCTCCCCCATGATTAAAAAAAAACTTACTGTTGCAATCGCATTCTTGCAAGTAGTAAAAAATAGAAATCCCCTGCACATGTTCTCGCCATTTATAAGCATTCATAAAACCATTTCAAACTGGAATGAGATGGTTATTAACAGCAGGTGTCATGGTCATGATGAGTATATTATATTGCGGTGGATTCATTTTGTGGTGAATAATTTCACCAGTTAAGTAATATGCTTTTGCAACCAGAATGATACAAATTGAGAAGACATCAGAATAGTAAACCAGTAGAGTGAAAGAAGGGTCTAGGTCTTAAACACCAGCTCTGGTACTATACGGAAAGTGAAAACATTTTACAGCTAAATCAATTCCACCACAGATACTATACAGTGCATTCGGAAAGTATTCAGACCCCTTGACTTTTCCCACATTTTGTTACGTTACAACCTTATTCTAAAATTGATTAAAACAATTTTTTTCCTCAATCTACACACAATACCCCATAATGACAAAGCAAAAACAGGTTTGAATTTATTTTGGTGCAATTGTGTGTGTATGTGTGTATATATATATATATATATACAGTGCCTTGCGAAAGTATTCGGCCCCCTTGACCTTTGCGACCTTTTGCCACATTTCAGGCTTCAAACATAAAGATATAAAACTTTCTTTTTTTGTGAAGAATCAACAACAAGTGGGACACAATCATGAAGTGGAATGACATTTATTGGATATTTCAAACTTTAACAAATCAAAAACTGAAAAATTGGGCGTGCAAAATTATTCAGCCCCTTTACTTTCAGTGCAGCAAACTCTCTCCAGAAGTTCAGTGAGGATCTCTGAATGATCCAATGTTGACCTAAATGACTAATGATGATAAATACAATCCACCTGTGTGTAATCAAGTCTCCGTATAAATGCACCTGCACTGTGATAGTCTCAGAGGTCCGTCAAAAGCGCAGAGAGCATCATGAAGAACAAGGAACACACCAGGCAGGTCCGAGATACTGTTGTGAAGAAGTTTAAAGCCGGATTTGGATACAAAAAGATTTCCCAAGCTTTAAACATCCCAAGGAGCACTGTGCAAGCGATAATATTGAAATGGAAGGAGTATCAGACCACTGCAAATCTACCAAGACCTGGCCGTCCCTCTAAACTTTCAGCTCATACAAGGAGAAGACTGATCAGAGATGCAGCCAAGAGGCCCATGATCACTCTGGATGACAGCTGAGGTGGGAAACTCTGTCCATAGGACAACAATCAGTCGTATATTGCACAAATCTGGCCTTTATGGAAGTGGCAAGAAGAAAGCCATTTCTTAAAGATATCCATAAAAAGTGTCGTTTAAAGTTTGCCACAAGCCACCTGTGAGACACACCAAACATGTGGAAGAAGGTGCTCTGGTCAGATGAAACCAAAATTGAACTTTTTGGCAACAATGCAAAACGTTATGTTTGGCGTAAAAGCAACACAGCTGAACACACCATCCCCACTGTCAAACATGGTGGTGGCAGCATCATGGTTTGGGCCTGCTTTTCTTCAGCAGGGACAGGGAAAATGGTTAAAATTGATGGGAAGATGGATGGAGCCAAATACAGGACCATTCTGGAAGACAACCTGATGGAGTCTGCAAAAGACCTGAGACTGGGACGGAGATTTGTCTTCCAACAAGACAATGATCCAAAACATCAAAACATAAAGCAAAATCTACAATGGAATGGTTCAATAATAAACATATCCAGGTGTTAGAATGGCCAAGTCAAAGTCCAGACCTGAATCCAATCGAGAATCTGTGGAAAGAACTGAAAACTGCTGTTCACAAATGCTCTCCATCCAACCTCACTGAGCTCGAGCTGTTTGCAAGGAGGAATGGGAAAAAATGTCAGTCTCTCGATGTGCAAAACTGATAGACATACCCCAAGCGACTTACAGCTGTAATCGCAGCAAAAGGTGGCACTGCAAAGTATTAACTTAAGGGGGCTGAATAATTTTGCACGCCCAATTCTTCAGTTTTTGATTTGTTAAAAAAGTTTGAAATATCCAATAAATGTCGTTCCACTTCATGATTGTGTCCCACTTGTTGTTGATTCTTCACAAAAAAATACAGTTTTATATCTTTATGTTTGAAGCCTGAAATGTGGCTAAAGGTCGCAAAGTTCAAGGAGGCCGAATACTTTCGCAAGGCACTGTGTGTATATATATATATATATATATATATATATATATATATATATATCTCTGTAGCACTCCACCAATCAGGCCTTAATGGTAGAGTGGCCAGACGGAAGTCATGCCTCAGTAAAAGGCACATGACAGTCCGCTTGGAGTTTGCCAAAGGCACCTAAAGACTCTCAGACCATGAGAAACAAGATTCTCTGGTCTGATGAAACCAAGATTGAACTCCTTGACCTAAATAATAATGTCTGAATCAGTGTGCCCCTGGCTATCCATACATTTTAAAAACAATAAAATGGTGCCGTCTGGTTTGCACATTATAAGGAATTTTAAATTATGCTGAAGTATATTTTAGCAATTACCTTTAATTTTGATACTTAAGTATATTTTAAACCAAATATTTGTAGACTTTTACTCAAGTAGTATTTTACTGGATGACTTACACTTTTACTTTTACTTGTAACTGTATCTTTGACTAACAGGTGTATATCTGTATTCCCAGTCATGTGAAATCCATAGATTAGAGCCTAATGAATTAATTTAAATTGACTGATTTCCTTATGTGAACTGTAACTCAGTAAAGTCTTTGAAATTGTTGCATGTTGCGTTTATATTTTTGTTATTTACTTTCACTTTCCGTCACTTCTATTCCCTCAGCCAGAGGAAACAAAAAGAGAAATATCCAGTGTAAAACATTGTCATACATATTCAGCTTTATCTTCATCAGAGCGACACAGATACTCAGCAAGACTTTTCCGTCGCTGCAGGTCTTCTCTTGAGAATCAGTTCAATTGCACATATAAAGTTATTTTTCTCCACTTCCAGACAGGCTCTGCACTGCACAGGGACAAACAGTGGAGTATGTGAGACGCTTGACACAGCGTTGAAATGACAAATGTACAGTACTTGGCTGGAGCATCAGCCACAGGTTAATCCCTATGTCCTGTCCACTGTCAATTTACGATGCTATATCTGGAGTAGGGCTGGGCGGTATACCGTATTTTACTATATAGCGGTATTGATGCACGGACCGGTTTGGGTTTTTACTTTACCTTCTATACCAGTATTTGAATGTTTGGTTTGTTAAAATGTGATATGCCGTGTGTAACGTCTGTTTTTATAGTTTACATTTCTACTTGAGTTCTCTCTCTCTCTCTCTCTCCATGCCGCTTTCCTCACAGACCTTGCCCTGCCCCTTATCACTCAAAAGAGTGCATTTGTTGTTGCTTGACCACGAGACCATGTTCTGTCTACATGGTGTGACGGATCAATCAGAATTAATTGGGTAACATAGATCATTAAGGTGCTTTATTTGCATAATATGGTATGTGAGATACTTGTCATTAGAATGTATCCTTTTGGACTATAGTGTTGGCAGTTGCACTTTTCCCTCAGCTAGGGCTCAGTCACTTGGGGCCCAGAGAGGGGAGAGGTCAGGCTTGTCTTTCACATGTCCTTGGTGCTATGCAGAATATCAGAAAGGGAAGAGGACAGAATGGAACATTGTCTTCATATGTGAATGTGTCTTTACCTATTTGTAATCCATGTGAAGGGATGGCGTGATTAATGGGGAACCAATTACTTGTCTCCACAATGTCTGTGCGCCAGTCACTCCCTCCTTTTCCCATTGGGACATTGTATGTCGTCTCTGATCTTACACTTATCCTGGGATAGTGTATGACCTAGAGGCTCACTCCCCTCAGTGAGCTTGTCCAGGAGTGTGGTCAAAGAGGGAGTTTACTTGAGATGGGAGTATCTAGAGTTGATCATTGATATATGCCATTGGATGAGTTGGTGTTTTTGTACTATGAAGTACCAGGAAAGAGATTAGAACCTCGTCTGAGGGACCAAACTGAACGATAATTTATAGCGGATGTTATCTGGCTACGGGATACTCCTTTCTCAAGAAAAAGTATTTCTTTGAACAGTTCCTAGTATCTGTTGTTTGTCATGTAAGTTGAGAGGGGTGTATCTTGGCTATAAAAGATCTTTGTACTTTTCTGTTGGTACTTTTCAATGGTTCATTAGAGAGTGCATCATTGAAAGTCAAAAAGGCTATTGCAAAGCTTATTATTAAAAAATATGTAGTTTAACTCCTCATTTGGCAAAGCAGAAATATGCCACCACAATGGTCATTGCAGCACATGCAACAATGTTGATGACAACGATGTTTCCACTTTGCTATAAATATTATACTATTTATGTTTCTTACATCTGAAAACAGGTATATTGTGTTTTCTAAACTAGTTTTAGATAAATCGTGTTAACCACTAATGCTAATTGCTAGTTAAATGGCTAGCTAGGTAGCTAATAAATCTACAGAGTCAGAGCAAACATAGCTAGCTAATAAAGCCTGATACCAGTGCTGTTGTAGGCCTAAATCATTGTTGTTTGTGCAACAGTATCTTCTAAGTCAAAGAGGAATTGGCAAAGCATGAACATGTTGGCTACACAGGCTGCATTCCAAACACAAAAGACACACCCTCTCCCGCGAAGCCCTCAAATTAAGTGGACACTTCTGATGATGTATCATCATCGTATGATGAGTTGACACTTGCAGGGCAAGGGGCGAGGGAAGAATTAATACATTTTAAATGGCCCGCCCTTGTCCGGAAATTTGTCAGTCGTTCATCCCACGGTTGTGTTTTCAGTCATGGAAGCACCGGTAGCTGTTGCACGTGCGCATGCTTTATATAAGCTACAGTCAATAATGATTTAATTTCATATATTGGCTATAAGACAACGCATCCGCAGATGTTGAATGCTAGCCATCTGACGATATCAGGTCAATTGAAAATTCCAATGTATAAGTGTGATGTGTGCGCTAGCTAATGTTTCCTAAAGCTAAATAAACAAAAACATCCTTTTACTATACGTGTTAGTACCGTCATGTGCATTAGTAGCAACATTTCAAAATGATTTACATTTGTTTTTACCTTCACTTGTATGTTCTTAGTGGATGTACAATCATTGTGAATTGAATTATGGGGTGTTTCAGAACTGGAGTGAACAGAATTGTACGCTTACAAATCAAATCAAATGTATTTATCACATACACATGGTTAGCAGATGTTAATGCGAGTGTAGCAAAACGCTTGTGCTTCTAGTTCCGGCAATGCAGTAATAACCAATGAGTAATCTAACCTAACAATTCCAAAACTACTACCTTACACTTGTGTGTATAAGGGGATAAAGAATATGTACATAAAGATATATGAATGAGTGATGGTACAGAGCGGCATAGGAAAGATGCAGTAGATGGTATCGAGTACAGTATCTACATATGAGTAATGTAGGGTATGTAAACAAAGTGGCATAGTTTAAAGTGGCTAGTGATACATGTATTACATAAAGATGCAGTAGATGAAATAGAGTACAGTATATACGTATACATATGAGATGAATTATGTAGGGTATGTAAACATTATATTAAGTAGCATTGTATCACTTAGCGTGTATGTGTAGCCACCCTAGGGTCACGCACAATCATAAAGCAAATTTAAAACATAAAATACTGTAAAACACTGTCAAAACTTTGAGAAATACAGTAATATGGTATTTTGGCCATATCTCCAAGCCCTACCTAATCTGGGGAAGCAATGCCTGCTCCTGGCCCATTCCTTCCATCAGCTTCTTACTAACTAGCTATAAGGCTATCCCTCACCCTCAATACAAAGTTGGTCAAGCAAAAAAAAAGGTTGTATCTCATAAGGGCTTCCAATACTTTCCAGTATGTGATTAATAGCTTATAAAGTTCAATGCTGTCTTTCAAAATCATTAAGACATGGGTTTGTGTGTATTTTAGGAGTTAAACATTAACTGAACAAATGGCCAAATTGCACTTTCAATAGCAGTTGCCAGGAGTAACAGACTGTAAGGTGTCACTTAGAGCTCTGTGTTCAGCCATCTAATGCCCCCCTATGTGTCATTCCTCTTCCTATGAGTCAGTTCAGGCTGGTGCATGTCTGAGTTGATACTGATATATTAGTACTTGTACTGAATCTTTTGGGGGGAGTGTATGTAGGCTATTTGAGTCTGTTAGAGCTGATCAGGATTTCACTGAGCATCTGTTAGTGGATAGGATTATGTTCTTCCTGGCTGACTTACAAATGATTGCTGAAGTCGAATGCTTTATAGGGATGTGTGTCAGAAATCCATGGTATTTACATGATACTGGCTCCACGAGAGATGTGGCTTGAGTTACTGGAAGACTTGGAAACAAAAAGAGCAATGACCAAGCTGCTTTTAAGATGTGTATGTTTTTCTAGATCTACCTGATCTCCCACTGCACATTACTGACCAGTTTACATACTGCCCTCAAGCCTTTTCCAATACACATACACTTTATTAAAAATACATAATTGTGACATTCATGAAAATGACTTGCCTAATTAGGCCTATAGATTTTTGGCAACATCTTCACATTTTTCTGTAGTTAAAATGTCACCCTGTATAGAATAACAAGCCACGCTGTGAGAAGTTAACTCTCATGAAAACAGCAGATCCAGGTCAAGTGTTCTTCTGATGCAGGGATAGAGAGAGATCTGTTCAGACACATGCCTTTGAGGTATCCATGATACAATCAGCCTGACATTCTGCTAAGTGTATAGCCTGCAACACGTTTGAGATAAACGATCTGAACTCTCACGTAACGTGGTAGGGAAAGTCATAGCAAGATGTTGCGCAATGATATACTAAGTGCTCATACAGAACAACTGATATCGGAGAGTGTACAAAAGGTGTGGAAAAGAGGCCTGGTCGAACTAAGTCGGAACTTGCCTTTCACAAGAGATCTGAACAGAGTGAGCAATACGGGCTATTTGTTGTCCTCTATGTAACGTGCTTTTAATTTGTTTCCTTATGGGGTGGGAGTGGTAGATGTCCAATAATGTACTCTGTATTAGGGCAAGGGTAAGAATTGATAAAAGCCCAATGCAGCTGTTTGATCTCATAATGAAATCATTTCGGGGTAACAATTAAGTACCTTACTTACTCTGACGGTCAAAAAGGAACAAAAATAGCAATTTCTCAAACAATAATTTTTCTTGGACTGTCTGGGAGTTGTCTGTGAGTGTGGAAGAGAACTGCAAATTAGCTATTGTTGGCGGAGAGGTTTTGAACTAATATAACGCTTGGTGACGTCACCAGGCAAGCCAAAACTCCATCCTACCAAAACAGACTGAAATTTCAGGCGGTCTTTTCAAACGGTCTTACACAAAAAGGACATTATCGTAACTTACTTTGGCCAAGAAACACGAGCAATGGACATCATCTGGTCTCTGTGGAAATCTGTTCTTTGGTCTGGTTCCAACTGCTGTGTCTTTGTGAGAAGCAGAATAGGTGAATGGATGATCTCTGCAAGTTTGGTTCCCACCGTGAAGCATGGAGGATGTGTGATGGTGTGGGGTCCTTTGCTGGTGACACTGTCTGGGAATGATTTAAAATTCAAGGCACACTTAACCAGCATGGCTACCACAGCATACGCCATCCCATCTGGTTTGCACCTAGTGGGACTATCATTTGTATTTCAACAGGACAATGACCCAACACACCTCCAGGCTGTGTAAGGGCTATTTGACCAAGAAGGAGAGTGATGGAGTGCTGCATCAGATGAACTGGGCTCCACAATCACCCAACCTCAACCCATTTGAGATGGTTTGGGATGAGTTGGACCGCAGAGTGAAGGAAAAGCAGCCAGTAAGTGCTCAGCATATGTGGGAACTCCTTCAAGACTGTTGGAAAAGCATTCCAGGTGAAGCTGATTGAGAGAATGCCAAGAGTGTACAAAGCGTCATCAAGGCAAAGGCTGGCTACTTTGAAGAATCTAAAATATTAAACATTTTTTGATTAGTTTATCACTTTTTTGGGTTGCTTCATGATTCCATATGTGTTATTTCATAATTGTATTTTCTTCACTATTATTCTACAATGTAGAAAATAGTAAAACATATAGAAAAACCCTTGAATAGGTAGGTGTGTCCAAACTTTTAAATATATATAACGCACAGAAAAATAAGGTTTTTGACTGCACTGGGCCTTTAAAGGATTTGCATTAAGAGGAGCTCTTTGAGTTCAACATTTATGTTAGTGACTTGGCATAGTCAACCTTTAGTTTCAGTCTGTTTCATAGGTCGTATAACTTATCCTGCTTTTATGCTTTTTTTTCATCCCTCTCTCACTTTAGTAACAATGGAAGGCCTGGCCACTTGATAGTGGCTCTGGTTTGAAAGCTTCTCTCCTGATGCCAGAACCCATTTGGAACCTACACCTTTAGCCCTTCTGGTCACACTTACTGCTCTTTTGTGTCCCTCATTGCGTTTGTCTCTCCACCATCGCCCCCAGTAGTCCAAATGTGTTGATGAAGGAAACCATAGTCACAGAGAATAAATTTACATCTATTGCTAGATTGTCTAGTTATTGGAGAATAGTCTAATCGGAAAAACATATTGTAGGTCATGATGAGGGTTTTCTGTTTCTTCAAAACAGAAAAGGAATCTGAATCTACCCTGAAAAAAATACACTTTTCACCTGCTTAAGCATATCTTTCAATATTTAGCAACTGAAAGGGATGAGTAGTGGGTGAGGAATGTGCAGGGAAAGGGCATGCTATATTGTCATATTGGATTCTGCTAATCACCTCTGTGGGGACCTCAGTAACAGTAATTAGACTGACATTGTGATGGAGCGCAGAGGTACTCTTAAAGGTGTGGGTGTGTGGGTGCGTGTGTTTGCCATATTTTTTATATGGGAGCACGAAAAGGATGGAAGTACTTTAAATAATAATGACAATTCCATTTTGGTGTTCTGAAGCTGGGCAAATCGTACTCATTGTGGAATTCTGTTCAGTTTCACAATGCGTATGTGTTATTATAGAAAAACAAGTATGTGCTCTAATCTTGGCGTTGTGTCGTGTTAATCCATCTAAGGAATAGTATTGAATGCAGTTCTGAGTTCCAAAACAGTTCAGTTCACTGCTAACAAGATACTTTTAGTCATGTAGTGTATATGGACACCTGCTCGTCGAACATCTCATTCCAAAATAGAAGGCATTACAGTTGCGTAGGCACTATCTTTGAAACTATAGGCTATTTTGCAAAACTCAACACACTAACCACAAATACTTCAACCAAACCAGCAAAACATTATACATCTCGTGCAAAAGCAAACAATTCTTGCAAACAACAAAACTCTTCACTCTTTAAAAAAATCAAAAATAGTGAACATAACACACTATCAATACAAATAAGGGGAAAAAGTTATATATTTTGTTTCTCAAAATGTTGTAACACTCTTCAAACAACAAAAGCGCAGTAGAAGAAAACAAAAACATTTGTGCTAGAAAGAAAAGAACAGAAAACATTTTGACTACATCTCGCCTTTGTGGGTCTGACCGTAAGACTTCATCCACATCACATGCGATGTTGTCTTGAGCTAGGCAGCGTGGAAAGTATGGCCTGGAGTGCCGTATCCAGGCCTGGCATGACCCCTGATTGATGTCTCCACAAGCCTACTCTATTGCCTGTGGAAGGGGTATGCGTTGGTGGGGTTGGCGATCATACACCTTCCAACACCATGCAGAGAAGAATTTGTCAATAGGATTCAAGAATGGAGAGTATGGGGGGAGATTCAGTGCTATGAAAAGTGGGTGACCTGTAAACCAATTGCGGACCACAGCAGCCCGGTGTAAACTAACATTGTCCCAGATGATAACGTACCTGGGCTGCTCTGGCCCCTGGTCATTAGGGATTAGTCTGTTGTCCAGAAATGTGTGCAGTGTTGTATGGGCCTAGGATTGCATGATGGTGAAGGACTCTGTTTTGACTAATAGCCGCACACATTTTTATCTTGCCACCATCTTGTCCCGGGACGTTGATGACAGCACGGTGTCCGATGATATTTCTGCCGCAGCCCCTTGTTTTTGCAAGGTTGAAACCTGCCTCGTCCACATATATTAGCTCATGATGCACTGCATCTGCTTCTAGCTCCATGACTCTCTGAAAGAGACAAGACAACAATGTAGCACAGTACGAAAAGACAGGGATCAGTCAATATGAATGTAGCACCATACACTTCCAGATCCAGTAGCAATGATAGGATAGTATAGCTTACCTGCACATATTCATATCTCGGTTGTTTTACACGGTCTGAGTTTCTTTCGAAAGGGAAACTACAGCTGCTTCATCCTAATTCTATTGTGTTTCAGTAGACGAGACAGTGCAGAGAGACTCACTCTGTTGACGTTTTGGAATATGGTGTTATCTGCCATTATGTGGTCCTGCACTTCTCTGAGTCTGCAGTTATTTTCAATGAACATATTTACAATGTGGGTCTCCTGCTCTGGGGTGAACAGTCAACCTCTTTCACCAGATACTGGTTTTCTTGCAGATCTGTAAAAATATTTGAATGGTTTGAGTGATAGATTCTTCTCATTATTAAAGTACAGTACATATTACTGTACCAGTAAGACTTCAGGACTTATAGTTACTTACCGGTTCTCATTTTGTAACATCTGGATGATACCTGCAACAGTATAGCTGCTCAGATTTGGTTGAACCCGTTGCACAGCCTCCCTCATGCTCATCCCATGGTTGTCAAAATGGTCAACCACAGTCACTCTGATTTCATCAGTTATTGTGTTCCTGACTCCCCTTCCTCTTCCCCGTCCTTTCCTTCTCCCATGTCCTACTTCACCTCTTCCTTCTCCTCCTCCTCTTACTTCTTTCTTCACTTCTTCACTTCCTCATCCTCCTCTAGTTCTCACCCCTCTGTCTTTAGTTTTCACTCTCTGTCCAGTATTGGCCTCCATTGTTGTCCAAACCAAATGTTTACCTCTGGCCTATTTATAGTGCTCAAGCTCTGATTTGTAAGTGAACTCATTATCTAAAAGTGTTTTTACATGTGTCAATATGGAAAGGCAATTGGCGAAATAGTGTAGCAATGTAGAGACCAATGTTTACAGTTTTGCTAGAAGTGTGTAATTATTTTGCAAACTGAGTGTAAAGCAGTGAGTTGTGTTTACAGTTTTGCAAAAAGTGTGTTATAAAACATTGGAACATTGCTGTGGGGACTTGCTTCCATTCAGCCTCGAGCATTAGTTTTGAGAGTGCACATATTTGTTCAAGACGGCTATCAATCGAAAAAGTAGAGCAGTCTTTTCAATCACAAAACATCTTCTCATATAAACCCTCAGCATTTAATGCTGGAGTCTGCATTGGCAGATTTAGCAAAACCACACGCCCAGAAAAGTTTGAGAGAGACATCCGCACGAGCTCAGCCATCCACACAAAGAGACACGTGCCATTATTATTATTTTCACGCCGTGAGACATTTTACAACATGACGTCACAATCACAACACAATCAGAACGATTGGGATCTATTTCACACTGGAAAGATTTTTACATGACACAGGCCAGTCAATTTCTTCCACACCGATCTCGACAAACCATTTCTGTATGGACCTCGATTTGCGCAGGGGGTATTGTCATGCAGAAACAGGAAAGGGCCTTCTCCAAACTGTTGCCACAAAGTTGGAAGCACAGAGTCGTCTAGAATGTCATTGTATGCTGTAGTGTTGAGATTTCCCTTCACTGGAACTAAGGGGCCAAGCCAAACCATGAAAAACAGCCCCAGACCATTAATCTTCCTCCACCAAACTTTACAGTTGGCACTATGTATTCGGGCAGGTAGCGTTCTTCTGGCATCCGCCAAACAACGATTCGTCCATTGGATGGCGAAGTGTGATTCATCACTCCAGAGAACGCGTTTCCACTGCTCCAGAGTCCAATGGCGGCGAACTTTACCCCACTCCAGCCGACGCTTGGCATTGCGCTTGGTGATCTGAGGCTTGTGTGCTGCTGCTCTGCCAAAGAAACCCATTTCATGAAGCTCCTGACGAACAGTTATTGTGCTGACGTTGCTTCCAGAGGCAGTTTGGAACTCGGTAGTGAGTGTTGCAACTGGGAACAGATGATTTTTACACGCTACACGATTCAGTACTTGGTGGTACCGGTTGTGTGGCCTACCACATCGCGGTTGGTACTCCTAGCCATTTCCACTTCACAATAACAGCACTTACAGTTGACCAGGGCAGCTCTATCAAGGCAGAAGTTTGACAAACTAACTTGTTGGAAAGGTGGTTTACTATGACGTTGCCACATTGAAAGTCATTGAGCTCTTCAGTAAGGCCATTCTACTGCCAATGTTTGTCAATAGAGATTACATGGCTGTGTGCTAGATTTTTATACACCTGTCAGCAACGGGTGTGGCTGAAATAACCGAATCCACTAATTTGAAGGGGTGTCCACGTACCTTTTGTGTATATACAGTTGAAGTCGGAAGTTTGCATACACCTTAGCCAAATACATTTAAACTCAGTTTTTCACAATTCCTGACATTTATTCCAAGTAAAAATTCCCTGTCTTAGGTCAGTTAGGATCAACACTTTATTTTAAGAATGTGAAATGTCAGAATAATAGTAGAGTGATTTATTTCAGCTTTTATTTCGTTCATCACATTCCCAGTTGGTCAGAAGATTACCTACACTCAATTAGTATTTGGTAGCATTGCCTATAAATTGTTTAACTTGGGTCAAACATTTTGGGTAGACTTCCACAAGCTTCCCACAATAAGTTGGGTGAATTTTGGCCCATTCTTCCTGACAGAGCTGGTGTAACTGAGTCAGGTTTGTAGGCCTCCTTGCTAGCACACGCTTTTTCAGTTCTGCCCACAAATTTTCGATAGGATTGAGGTCAGTTTGTGATGGCCACTTCAATACCATGACTTTTTTGTCCTTAAGCCATTTTGCCACAACTTTGGATGTATGCTTGGGGTCACTGTCCATTTGGAAGACCCATTTGCGACCAAGCTTTAACTTCCTGACTGATGTCTTGAGATGTTGCTTCAATATATCCACATCGTTTTCCTGTCTCGTGATGCCATCAATTTTGTGAAGTGCACCAGTCCCTCCTGCAGCAAAGCACCCCCACAACATGATGCTGCCAATCTCGTGCTTCACGGTTGGGATGGTGTTCTTCGGCTTGCAAGCATCCCCCTTTTTCCTCCAAACATAACGATGGTCATTATGGCCAGACAGTTATATTTTTGTTTCATCAGACCAGAGGATATTTCTCCATAAAGTATGATCTTTGTCCCCATGTGCAGTTGCAAACCGTAGTTGCAAACCGTAGTTTTTTTGATGGCGGTTTTGGAGCAGTGGCTTCTTCCTTGCTGAGCGGCCTTTCAGGTTATGTCGACATAGGACTCGTTTTACTGTGGATATAGACACTTTTGTAACTGTCTCCTCCAGCATTTCCCATGATATCAAGCAAAGAGGCACAGAGTTTGAAGGTAGGCCTTGAAATACATCCACAGGTACACCTCCATTTGACTCAAATTATGTCAGTTAGCCTATCAGAAGCTTCTAAAGCCATGACATAATTTTCTGGAATTTTCCAATCTGTTTAAAGGCACAGTCAATTTAGTGTATGTAAAGTTCTGACCCACTGGAATTGTATTACAGTGAATTATAAGTGAAATAATCTGTCTGTAAACAATTGTTGGAAAACTTACTTGTCATGCGCAAAGTAGATGTCCTAACTGACTTGCCAAAACTATAGTTTGTTAAGAAGAAATTTGTTGTTGAAAAATGGGTTTTAATGACTCCAACCTAAGTGTATGTAAACTTCCGACTTCAGCTGTATATTGAATGTGGAGTCCCTTTTTTCTCATTTGTATTGTTTGAATGTTGATGACCTGCATTGCAGAAAATAAGTACATATTGATTTTACCATTTAATCAAGAGCGCACTTACAGTGTGGATCGGTCTAAGGGTGACATCAGACAAAGCTCTTTTTGGTTTCCTATCTATTCCATCGTTTCTACAGTCAAATCACATCCTCTTCAAGGATGGACTCGTTGGTTTGGCAGAAACCATTTTCGCATGGATACTGGATAGTGAATTGTGTCTTTGAAACGCTCAGATATTTCAGGTGCATCTGACTTGTTAGCTTTGTACTTCAGATATCGCAGTCCAAAATCAGCACTATAACCTCATAGTAACCTCAAGTATACATTGGTTTACTTTAGAGACCGTAGCTGCACTTTTGGCTTGCTCTTTTACTTCAGGTGTCGCTTGTACACTTGTTTCAGCTTCTTGTAACTTTTTCTTGTTGTAACTCAGGCTAAATAGCTGTGTCTATTTAGCACCTTTTTCTTAAGTTGTTTAAATTCAAAGGGTTTAATGTGTAGTAATAAAGAGGGTTTAAATCATTTAAGGGATGTCCTTGGATGTGCTAGCAGAGCTAACCGCTAAAACTACTGTTACAATGTAGAGGTCCCACGATAGTCCCTCTCAGACTCACTTGGCAGATGGGAGACCTTTTTGAACAAACAAACACAAACAAGTACAAAGAGGTGATTACTCTGCTGATTGCTCAAGGTCTCCTGTGTGCATACAGTATACGAGCTTTGTGTTCTCTTGTTTTGTGAAAACACAACTATAATCCCCATGACGATACCACCATGAAACCAATAATGATTTTCCCCACACACATATTCCAATTAAATAGTGTTATGAAAGGAAAGTGGTCAATTATATGTATACAGTATATAGATAATAAGTATGCTAACTATACCAAGCTTAAAGGTGCTACACATAGGGTATTTTAGTTTTTGCATTCTAATAAAAATTTTTTTTTAATCATTGTACCATATAAATCCTTGTGAAATATATTTTGAATAACAACAAATATAATTTTACAGCATCAAACAGCTATAAAAAAAACAATGTTTTATTATTGAAAATATATTTCAGCCTAGGTTGTGCGCTTTCTGCAAACAATGTGTCCACTCTGACAATGAGAACAGTAAAAGACTGTAACAATAATATATTGAATGCATTAACAGAAATGATGGTTACCAAATAAACATTGTAGATTAGAGATGATGGGAATTAAAGTTACTACTGGTGATACTGGTGTGCTATCGCCGCGGCCCCTGCAATGGATTAGTACACTGAGACAGGCATCAATTAAGATGTGCCATAAAAAAAAAAATGTTTTACATGCAACTGCTCGACTAAAAAAATACTTGGTTGACCAAACACTCGACCAGTCGACTAAATGGGGTCAGCCCTAGCCCATACAAATGCATTGAACAACAAATAGCCCCCCCCCCCCCCCTTAAAAAACTAAAGGAAGTTTATTCTGAAGTGTCTGTCCTATATCTGAGAGATATTAAAAAGATCAGGAAGCATTTTTAGATTTGCTTCATGTATTTAACCCTTTATTTTTGTCTCAACACTCTCCATATATACTTCCATTCATTTTTTTTCAACTGGTACCCGGGCACCTTCAGTCGAGTCTTGAGGCCTATGGGCATCCTAGAGCAAAGCAACTGACATGTACATGTTCTTGAGAGTCCCATATTAGTGTGTGACCCAAACTCTTCGGACAGAAGTTGCCAGATTGGCTGTACCAACTTCCGATGAGCCCCAAGATGCTTGTGGGAGTCGAAGAGCAAAACGGAGAACACCATCGTGTCTGTGAGACTCAAAATGGTTTGTAAGTCATTTGAATGTGAGAAAAAAAGATCACTCTTGCTCTGTCACATTGCACCGCAGATGCGGAAGTGCGACATAGGCAGATGGACAAATATATACACTGAACAAAAATATTAACACAGCAGTTCATAGGACATCAGTGAAATTAAATTAATTCATTCGGCCCTAATCTATGGATTTCACATGATGGGGAATACAGATATGCATCTACAGTGCCTTGCGAAAGTATTCGGCCCCCTTGAACTTTGCGACCTTTTGCCACATTTCAGGCTTCAAACATAAAGATATAAAACTGTATTTTTTTGTGAAGAATCAACAACAAGTGGGACACAATCATGAAGTGGAACGACATTTATTGTGCTTTTGACGGACCTCTGAGACTATCACAGTGCAGGTGCATTTATACGGAGACTTGATTACACACAGGTGGATTGTATTTATCATCATTAGTCATTTAGGTCAACATTGGATCATTCAGAGATCCTCACTGAACTTCTGGAGAGAGTTTGCTGCACTGAAAGTAAAGGGGCTGAATAATTTTGCACGCCCAATTTTTCAGTTTTTGATTTGTTAAAAAAGTTTGAAATATCCAATAAATGGCGTTCCACTTCATGATTGTGTCCCACTTGTTGTTGATTCTTCACAAAAAAATACAGTTTTATATCTTTATGTTTGAAGCCTGAAATGTGGCAAAAGGTCGCAAAGTTCAAGGGGGCCGAATACTTTCGCAAGGCACTGTATCTATTGGTTCCATATACCTTTAAAAAAATGGTAGGGGTCGTGGATCAGAAAACCAGTCAGTATCTGGTGTGACCACCATTTGCCTCATGCAGCACGACACACCTCCTTCGCATAGAGTTGATTCGGCTGTTGATTGTGGCCTGTGGAATGTTGTTCCACTCCTCTTTAATAGCTGTGCGAAGTTCCTGGATATTGGTGGGAACTTGAACACGCTGTCGTATACGTCGATCCAGAGTATCCTGGACGTGCTCAATGGGTGACATGTCTGGTGACTATGCAGGCCATGGAAGAACTGGGACATTTTCAGATTCCAGGAATTGTGTACAGACCCTTGCGACATGGGGCCGTGCATTATCATGCTGAAACATGAGGTGATGGTGACGGATGAACGGCAAAACAATGGACCTCAGGATCTCATAACGGTATCTCTGTGCATTTGAATTGCCATTGATAAAATGCAATTGTCTTTGTTGTCCTTAACTTATGCCTGCCCAAACCATAACCACACTTGCACCATGGGGCACTCTGTTCATAACGTTGACAACAGCAAACTGCTTGCCTACACGATGCCATACATGCTATCTGTCATCTGCCCGGTACAGTTGAAACCAGGATTCATCCGTGAAGGGCACACTTCTCCAGTGTGCCAGTGTCCATCAAAGGTGAGCATTTGCCCACTGAAGTCGATTACGACTCCAAACTGCAGTTAGGTCAAGACCCAGGTGAGGACGACAAGCACGCAGATGAGCTTCCCTGAAACGGTTTTTGACAGTTAGTGCAAAAATGCAAGGTGCCCCTAGGTAATGATCATGCTGTTTAATCAGCTTCTTGATATTACACACCTGTCAGGTGGATGGATTATCTTTTCAAATGAGAAATGCTCACTAACAGGGATGTAAACCGATTTTTATAGAAATGTTTTTTGTGCATATGGAACATTTCTTGGATCTTTTATTTCAGCTCAAAAACATGGGACCACACTTTACATGTTGCATGTATATTTTTGTTCAGTATATAATTATGTTTGAACAAGGATTTCAATATGCCCTTATCAATGTCCTTACAAATGTAGCATATTCTATTTCCACAGGAGATACTCATCAATTCAAATCAAAGTTTATTTGTCACGTACGCTGAATACAACAGTGAAATGCCTACTTACAGGCTCCAACCAATCGTGCAAAAAAGGTATTAGGTGAACAATAGGTAGGTCAAGAAATAAAACAACAGTAAAAATACAGGCTATATACAGTAGCGAGGCCACATACAAACACCGGTTAGTCAGGCTGATTGAGGTAGTATGTACATGTAGATATGGTTAAAGTGACTGTGCATATATGATGAACAGAGAGTAGCAGTAGCGTAAAAGAGGGGTTGGCGGGTGGTGGGTGGGACACAATGCAGATAGCCCGGTTAGCCACTGTGCAGGAGCACTGGTTGGTCGGCCCCATTGAGGTAGTATGTACATGAATGTATAGTTAGTGACTATGCATATATGATCAACAGAGAGTAGCAGCAGCGTAAAAAGAGAGGTTGGGGGGTGGCACACAATGCAAATAGTCTGGATAGCCATTTGATTACCTGTTCAGGAGTCTTATGGCTTGAGGGTAAAAACTGTTGAGAAGCCTTTTTGTCCTAGACTTGGCACTCCGGTACCGCTTGCCATGCGGTAGTAGAGAGAACAGTCTATGGCTGGGGTCTTTGACATTTTTAGGGCCTTCCTCTGACACCACCTGGTGTAGAGGTCCTGGATGGCAGGCAGCTTAGCCCCAGTGATGTGCTGGGCCGTACGCACTACCCTCTGTAGTGCCTTGTGGTCAGAGGCCGAACAGTTGCCGTACCAAGCAGGGATGCTCTTGATGTTGCAGCTGTAGAACCTTTTGAGGACCTCAGGACCAATGCCAAATCTTTTTAGTTTCCTGAGGGGGAATAGGCTTTGTCGTGCCCTCTTCACGACTGTCTTGGTGTGTTTGGACCATTCTAGTTTGTTGTTGATGTGGACACCAAGGAACTTGAAGCTCTCAACCTGCTCCACTACAGCCCCGTCGATGAGAATGGGGTCCTTGGTCCTCATTTTCCTATAGTCAACAATAATATCCTTTAGTCTTGGTTACGTTGAGGGATAGGTTGTTATTCTGACACCACCCGGCCAAGTCTCTGACTTCCTCCCTATAGGCTGTGATCAGACACTGTTGTGTCGTCTGCAAACTTAATGATAGTGTTGGAGTCGTGCCTGGCCATGCAGTCGTGGGTGAACAGGGAGTACAGTAGGGGACTGAGTACGCACCCTTGGGGCGCTCCAGTGTTGAGGATCAGCATGGCAGATGTGTTGCTACCTACCCTCACCACCTGGGGGTGGCCCATCAGGATGTCCAGGATCCAGTTGCGGAGGGAGGTGTTTAGTCCCAGGATCCTTAGCTTAGTGATGAGTTTTGAGGGTACTATGGTGTTGAACGCTGAGCTGTAGTCAATGAATAGCATTCTCACGTAGGTGTTCCTTTTGTCCAGGTGGGAATGGGCAGTGTGGAGTGCAATAGAGATGGCATTATCTGTGGATCTGTTTGGGCAGTAAGCAAGTTGGAGTGGGTCTAGGGTTTTTGGGATAATGGTGTTGATGTGAGCCAGTACCAACCTTTCAAAGCACTTCATGGTTACAGACGTGAGTGCTACGGGTCTGTAGTCATTTAGGGAGGTAGCCTTTGTGTTCTTGGACTATAGTGGTCTGCTTGAAACATGTTGGTATTACAGACTTAATCAGGGACATGTTGAAAATGTCAGAAACCTGCCAGTTGGTCAGCACAAGCCCGGAACACACGTCCTGGTAATCCGTCTGGCCCCGCTGTCTTGTGAATATTGACCTGTTTAAAGGTCTTACTCACGTCAGCTAAGGAGAGCGTGATCACACAGTCGCCTGGAACAGCTGATGCTCTCATGTATGCCTCAGTGTTGCTTGCCTCGAAGCAAGCATAGAAGTGATTTAGCTTGTCTGGTTGGCTCGTGTCACTGGGCAGCTCGTGGCTGTGCTTCCCTTTGTAGTCTGTAATAGTTTGCAAGCCCTGCCACATAAGACGAGCGTCGGAGCCGGTGTAGTATGATTCAATCTTAGCCCTGTATTGACCCTTTGCCTGTTTGATGGTTTGTCGCAGGGCATAGCAGGATTTCTTGTAAGCTTCCTTTATGTTACCTGTAATCCATGGCTTCTGGTTGGGGTATGTACGTGATGTAGAACATGTTCCATTCTTTGATAGCAAAACAGTCCTGTAGTTTATCATCTGCTTCATCTGACCACTTTTCTATAGACTGAGTCACTGGTGGGTCCTGCTTTAATTTTTGCTTGTAAGCAGGAATCAGGAGGATAGAGTTGTGGTCAGATTTACCAAATGGAGGGTGAGGGAGAGATTTGTACGCATCTCTGTGTGTGGAGTACAGGTGATCTAGAATTTTTTTCCTCTGATTGCACATTTAACATGTTGATGGAAATTTGGTTTAACTGATTTAAGTTTCCCTGCATTAAAGTCTGTGGCCACTAGGAGCGCCGCCTCTGGGTGAGTGGTTTCCTGTTTGCTTATTTCCTTATACAGCTGACTGAGTGGTGTCTTAGTGCCAGAATCTGTCTGTGGTGGTAAATAAACAGCCATGAAAAGTATAGCTGAAAACTCTCTTGGCAAGTAGTGTGGCCTGCAATTTATCACAATATACTCTACTTCAGGCGAGCAAAATCTAGAGACTTCCTTAGATTTCGTGCCATGTCATCATTCAGCCACGATTCCCTGAAACATAAAATATTACAGTGTGATGTCCCGTTGGTAGGATATTCATGATCGTACCTCGTCTAGTTTATTGTCCAATGATTGCACGTTGGCGAGTAGTATTGACCGTAACGGCAGCTTTTCCACTCGCCTTTTTTGAGTCCAGGCATCCGGCTCTGTCCTCTGTACCTGCGTCGCTTCCTCTTGCAAATAACGTAGATGTTTGGAGGATGTCTTGTTCGTCTTGTTTGTTGAAGAAAAATCTTTGTCAAATCTTGTTGAGTCATCGCTGTTCTGATATCCAGAAGCTCTATTTTTGCCGTAAGATACGGTTGCAGAAACAATATGTACAAAACCAGTTACAAATTAGGAAAAAAAAAAACGTATAATAGCACAATTAGTTGGGCGCCCGTAAAACTGCTGCCATTTCCTCTGGCGCCACGTCGACTAGTGTCATCCAACTCCCTTCCTTTGGGTTACACACTGGTCATCCTTGACAGCGATGCCGCAAATAACTCTTTCTGCCTCTTGTCAAGGGATGTTTCTGGAGATGCCATATCATGGTAGAGCAGTTGCACTAAAGACAACCTATATTGAATCCAAACTCAAGCCCAATACGGGCAATTGGGATAAGTTATTGAGCAAAAGTAGTTACAACATATGCGTCTGTTATTGCATCCCTAGTTGTCCCTATGGAAGAGAGAGAAACTGTCTGAGCAACACTAATACAGAAAAAAATATCATGGTTTTCGTTGTAGACTTCTAGAAAATTAAGCAAGGCTTTGCTTGCAGTTCCAGCAAACAAGACAAAAATGAATGGGTTTGAAGTTAGAGGTCACTAAGGTGTCTGCTAATGAACCTTGCTTTTCTGAAAGTCTCTTGGAGAGCCAAGCACTTAATATCAATGGAAGTGGTAACAGTGTACTCCATGTAGAAAACACTTCACCCAGGCTCCTTTGATCTGTTTTTTTGGGGGGATCTCGTTTGGAAAGTGCTTGAGGCATCTTTTATCTCTAATGTGAAGTGAGATAAGCCTTCTTCTATAGCAACCACAGGATGCTTGTGATTATGAGGTCATAATTAGTCGCCTCTGAAAGGTATACTTTAATTTGTGTGAGATTTTCTCAAGGACCCATGACTCGTGTTCTGTCATCACCGTTATCTATCAATCTCCTTGTATCATGCTGTATCATCTTCCTTTTCTAATACTCTGATTCCTAGTTGAATGGTGCTTGTCACCTATTTATTTCTGAGCCTCTCTTCCTGCCTCTCCTCTGCCCATTTCTGTCTTGCTCTCACTACTTCATGCTCTCTCTCTCTCTCTTCTCTCTCTCAACCTTACAGGGAAAGCAGAACCAAACGCCTACATCTTGGAAATTCATATTTCATTGGAAATGACCATGGCCTGTTGCGCTGGTATCTTTTTAGGCTTTGTTTGCACAGCCAGGGATGATGTGCCCTTTACTTTATATACTGTCATTACAGTGATCACACCCAACTTTGCCTACCTTATGACTAGGATGAAAACCTCTCTTGCAACATTTGGTCATGTAAATAATTTGTGGTGACAATTGAACCCTCCGTCATAAGGGCGACATAATCGCTGACTCATGTTACTATCAGTTGACCTACCCTTACTTCTTGACATTACAGTTAGACTTATGTCTTCATCCACACGATTCATTTTGTTTTGATAATGGTGACTAACTTGGACTTGGAACTACTTGGAACAATCACTTGGACACACCCTTTAAACCAATCCAATTTGTCTTCTTCAATTTATCATGTTATGGGGTTATAATATAGTATGCCCTCACATTGTTGATTTTGAATTATGTTTGTTTTTCAGGCCTGACAAATGTCAAGTCTCCTATCTCAATTAAATTAACGCTGCCTTCCCCCTGACATTTCTCTAAACAAGCTACGACTGAGCCTCTACTCGGGTCAACCTGCCCGTTTTCTTCATTACCAAGAAGTTAGGCACACCACCAGTGTTGAGTAATTCAGCTCATTATCCAAATGAAGAGGCCAAAAATGTGTTGGTACATTTTGTGCCAGGCTCTACAGTACATGTATTGGGGTGAGCTGAAAAAGCTGATCTATTGGTTGGCATCAACCAGGCTTTTTTTTATGTATTGTGGGAAGATGAACATAAATAGTCCCAACTCATTGGCATTCAGTGCAAGGGCACATTGGTCTAGTCTTGAGATGCAGACATACTTTGATAGGGAGGGAGGGTGGAAGGGGAGAAATGAGAAGGGGTCTGAAAAATAACTTATGGATGCACTGTACTGTCAAATGAGGTCTTTTGGTGAAGTTTCACTTGATTTTCACGATATGTCCAATTCTGTGTTATTTCAAATAATGACTAGCTTGATTAGGTAGAACACAACTTGTTTACAGTTGCTGTGCACCAAGGCTATAACTTTTTTCAAGTTTCTAAGATCATATTTTAATGGAAAATAGTCTCTGGTGCAATAACAATGATTTTCTTTTTTATTCAGATCAAGTTTTTAGTTGCCCAACATTTGAGGCGATACGGTTGTGTCTCTAGGTGTGTTGTATTTTTGGATGGCCCACATTAGCACGGCTGGACATTGGACAATAAGTGAAGGAAATACACACTGTCTGTTGTACAGTATTTCTCTTGGCCTCACCAGGCAGATAAAATCAATAGGAACATGCTCTTTTCTCTTTCCTCTTTGGGAAGAGTTCTCCTCGCTTATTACACATCTTTGAAAAAACAAGCTGTTTTTCCCAGTTTCCACTTAAAAGAAGCACGGTGGAACAAATGAGCAGTCACTTTTTCCCCTCGTTTTACTTTTCAAAGATCTTAGGACTGACAAGCGAAGTAACTCCTGTTGCACCCAGGGTGGTGCTGTGTGTTTGCTTTGAGGGAAAGACGAGGCATGAACTTGTCGTTATTGCCCTGTGCAGTTTGTTTAGGGAGTCTAAGGACAGATGCATGTTTACACAGCCAAAGAGGGCCTAGTGGTACAGAGACGAAGACAGAATGTGGATTGCCTGCCTGCTGTGTAATTATCCCCTGGAAGAGCTTCTTCTCTCTCTGGTTATCTGCCCGGACAAAGGAATGTAAATAAAAATATCTGTAGTCATACTCTGAAAACATTTAATCTCCCCTGCAAAAGCGAACCGCCATAAACCCAGAGGTTTGCATTTTTGATTAGTGTTTCCGGCCTCGTTACAAGAAGGAATTGTATCCCTGGAAGAGGTGGCAGATTGGAATGCCATGCCTGTGTTCTCATTAGCAGCAGGCTGGCGAGAGGGTATTTGTTAAGACAGCTGACCTGCTGTGGGCTGGCTGGGGCCTGAGCAAAATGGTGGGGTTGTGGAGTCTGCAGGTGTTGCTGGGCAGGGAATCCCGCAGCAATTAATAGTTGTCAGGGTGTTTGCTATCAAACCCTCACAAACAAAGCGAAATGTGGATGTTTTTCTATTAAACTATCAGCCAAATCTATTGGCAAGACTGTGACAATGACGCACAGCAATGATTTGCACAGCAAATTATTCAGTGTTAAATAACACTGAAAGAGTGGGACCATATATTCCAGCGTCTCCCAAACTCGGTCCTCGGGACCCCAAGGGGTGAACGTTTTGGTTTTTGCTAGTGATGGGCAAACTAAGCTTCCTGAAGCCCTTGAGCATTTCCAAGGGCTTTGAGCAACATTGTTTACACTAGTGGCACGCTGGATGACTGTTGATGTTTGACAAGTTTCGATATAAGATAGAGGGTATCGATCTTGATTGTCACGTTGCAGTTGTTTGAATCATTATATGTGTGACCAGCTGTATATGATAGAAGGTAGCCTTAAGCAAACAGAGGGGTCAACTAACCTGATCTACAATGTGTAGAAAAGGAAAACCCAGTCCCTTTTGGCAGATGAAGATCAGGATGTTGAAAGTTAAGTGATCCAACCACTGGAAAGCAGGCTGTCACTCAACCCCCTCCCCATCCCTGATCTGAAGGAACGGTACTTTCACAGCAGGCTGACTCTAGCCCCAGACTGAGATGGTGATTTAACATCTTGATGGCTTGCTGTGAAGATGTTTTGATACTATTCCAAGTCATCTGTTCCCATGTCTTGTAGAACACGTGGTATGTGCGTTTGGTGGAATGCATTTAAAAATCACCGTGAAAGTCACAGCTATACTGTTTAGGGTTTTGTTGTTGAGTGCACTTACTGGAAGTCTGTCTAATTAGGTGCATTTCTTGAGAATTCTGTACATGTTGAATTCTATTCAGGACTGTTGAGTTACCAGCGAGGCTGTAATGTCAAATAATTTATCCGAACGCAGCGAGGGGTCTTGAACTACTAAAATTGGAGTCGTTTGGACTGTACCAGAGATAAGTTCCAACCTAGTCCAAAGCCTCAGGTTAAAGCACAGCGATGACCTAAATTACACCAGAGCATTTCCATGGGATTCTGTATATCTGTGCATGGCTGTATGCCAACTTTGGCTTTCTTCCTTTCATAGCAGATGGAGCCCAGCCCGAGCTCTTCATTTTCCACGAGTTGTGTGCCCTAAAGAAGGATGAAGGGCCCTGCAAGGTGTTAAAGGAGCGCTTCTATTTCGAAATTGACACGGGCCACTGCGAGTCCTTTGAGTTCGGTGGCTGCAGAGGCAACGCCAACAATTTTGAGACCTTGGAAGCTTGTGAGGGAATGTGCCTGGTGTCTGGTGAGTTGTTGGACCCTTTCTCTGATTTCTCTGCAGGTCAAATGTGACTGTTGATATGTGAAAAATGCTTCCTTTTTCTACCAGGAAACTGCATATTCAGAGCGACACATTTGTTTTTTTTTTAGACATCTGAAACAAGCATACACATTTTGCTCGGATATGTACCTTTTGTAGTTTGTACTTGCTTTATTTACTCTGTTCCCTGGTCAACTCAATCATCAGCCATGTTACCAATGTATCAAAATAGATTAGACATTATCTTTGAGACAATAAACACAATGACATCATTGACATAGTTGCTTTGGAATGCAGGTTTTATTGAATAATAGTAAGTAGTTCACAGTGTCCTATCATATGTTAAAATTAGCAATATAGTTTTAGTGCTTTATGGTTTTGGGAGGAACGCTATCATTGTTTTCACTTTGATAAGACTGTCAGACCAAACATTTACTCACCCAACACATTCCCATAATGCACACAGTGCCATTTCAAAGAAATGTGGATGTTTTTCTATTAAACTATCAGACAAATCTATTGGCAAGACTGTGACAATGACGCTGTTGGCTGATTGGCTACGTGCACAGCAAATTATTCAGTGTTAAATAACACTGAAAGAGTGGGACCATATACTCCAGCGTTTCCCAAACTCGGTCCTCGGGACCCTAAGGGGTGAACGTTTTGGTTTTTGCTAGTGATGGGGAAACTAAGCGTCCTGAAGCCCTTGAGCATTTCCAGCCAATTGTGTTAAATAGGTTAATTACGCGAGGCTTTGGGCAACATTGTTTACACTAGTGGCACCTGCTGGTGAAAATAATTTAGAAACAGCCAAATTATTATAGATGACATCGCACACGCAGGACAGTTTTTTTTGTCTTCTACCGAAACCAATACTAAACCAATCAGGTGGTTGTTCGACAAAATGAATCTTTGGATGTCATTGATCATATGCTTCTAATAAAGTCATATAAGCATCGGGATACCGCTTCAAATGTCGTAATTTCATGACTCAGGGCACATTGGTCTCATCTCTCCGGTATCAACCGTAACATCACTATTTCCCCTAACACTACACAGCTGATTTAAAGTGATGAAATGCTGATGATTAGTTGATTATTTTAATCAGCTGTGTAGTGCTAGGACAATAACCAAGACATGCACCTCTTGGGGTCCTGACGACCGAGTTTGGGAAACCCTGACATACACACTGGAACCAATGTTAAATGAACACCCTACTTAGTGCAGTGGTTTCCAACTCCGGTCCTCAAGTACCCCCAACAGCACACGTTTTTGTTATATCCCCAGACAAACATACCTGATTCAACTCGTTGAGGGCCTGAGGATTAGTTGACACGTTGAATCAGGTGTACTTTTCCAGGGCTACGATAAAAATGTGTATGCTTAGGAGTAATCGAGGACTGGAGTTGGGAACCACTGGTTTAGTGTAAAACCGATTTTGAATATTTCCCAGAGTGCCTTACCTTTTGAGTGAATTGTAGAGTTTACCACCCATGTCTATTTGTTAGTGACAGAGACATGGTTGTTGCATTCATCACTTTTTGGGTCAAATGGACTTCACCAAATGAGATCCTAAGTGAACGTTATCATAAATAATAATAAAATACATTTTTAAAAAAAATATATATATATATAAAATGCAACACGATACCAAAAGTGTTTCATAAGGCCTTACTTTGAAGGCCTAGTTTTACTTTAATACAAGGGTCTGAACCTCATACACAGCACATCGAACCAAAACCACTCATTGGTGTAACATAACCCCACTCTTGGTGTTAATAACCATTGTTGAATCAAAACCACACCCATCATTGTCTAATTTCTAGCATGCTCTACTGCAGATGTACATTTTTTTAAATAGTTTTTGCAGGTATATTGATTGATTGATTTATCTTGTGCTTCATAAAGATGAATAACATACCTTTTCTAAACTAATCCAATCAGTTAGATTTCTTTGCATCCCTTACTGAAATGGTTGTTCCAGTTTGAAAGGCATAACGTAAACAAACCGTTCTTTAAAATGTTAAGGGTCCTGAACAGTCATTCTGAAAATTACTTTTTCTCTCATGGCTAACTACCAGGAAGTTTGGAAAGACAGGCTGTGGGTGGGGAGCTCATATTTTTGAGCTCGCCTTGACTGACAGCTCTTTGAAACGCCTATGTCAAGCAACTTGGATGCAGTGAGAAGAGTTGCAGTAATATATTCTCAATCAAAGTTGGTGATACACAAAGCAACTCAAACATCGAAATTGCATCAATGATATACAGTGAATTTGGAAAGTATTCAGAACCCTTCCCTTTTTCCACATTTTGTTACGTTACAGCCTTATTTTAAAATGGATAAAATTATATATTTTTCTTCATCAATCTACATCTGGAAGAAACCTGGCACCATCCCTACGGTGAAGCATGGTGATGGCAGCATCATTATGTGGGGATGTTTTTCAGGGACTGGGAGACTAGTCAGGATTGAGGGAAAGATGAACGGAGCAAAGTACAGAGAGATCCTTTATGAAAACCGTCTCTAGAGCGCTCAGGACCTCAGACTGGTGCGGAGGTTCACCTTTGTATGTGAACCCTTTGGAAATATCTAGATTTCTGCATAAATTGGTCATACAATTTGATCTAATCTTCATCTAGGTCACAACAATAGACAAACACAGTCTGCTTAAACACACAAACAGCAAATATATGTTTTCATGTCTTTATTGAACACACCGTGTAAACATTCACAGTGCAGTGTGTAAAAAGCATGTGAACCCTTTGATTTAAATAACTGGTTGACCCTCCTTTGGCGGCAATAACTTCAAGCAAACATTTTCTATAGTTGTGGATCATACCTGCACATCGGTCAGGAGGAATTTTGGACCATTCCTCTTTACAAAACCATTTCAGTTCAGCAGTATTGTTGGGATATCTGGCGTGAACTGCTCTCTTGGGGTCAAGCCACAGCATCGCAATTGGGTTGAGATCAGGACTGGGCCACTCCAGAAGGTGTATTTTCTTCTGTTGAAGCCATTCTGTTGTTGATTTACTTCTGTTTTTTTGGTTTGTTTTCCTGTTGCATCACCCAACTTCTTTTGAGCTTCAATTGGTGGACAGATAGCCTTACATTCTCCTGAAAAATGTCTTGATAAACTTGGGAATTCATTTTCCCGTCAATGATAGCAAGCTGTCCAGGCCCTGAGGCAGCAAAGCAGCCCCAAACCATGATGCTCCCTCCACAATACTTTACAGTTGGGATGAGGTTTTGATGTTGGTGTGCTGTGCCTTTTTTCTCCACAGATAGTGTTGTGTGTTCCTTCCAAACAATGCAACTGTAGTTTAATATGTCCACAGAATATTTTTCCAGTAGCGCTGTGGAACATCCAGGTGTACTTTTGCAAACTTCAGATGTGCAGCAATGTTTTTTTTGGATAGCAGTGGCTTCTTCCGTGGTGTCCTTCCATAAACATCATTCTTGTTTAGTATTTTACGTATCGTAGACTCATCAACAGAGATGTTAGCATGTTCTAAAAATTTCTGTAAGTCTTTAGCTGATACTCTAGGATTCTTCTTAACCTCATTGAGTATGTGCTCTTGCAGTCGTCTTTGCAGGGCGGCTACTCCTAGGGAGAGTAGTAACTGTGCTGAACTTTCACCATTTACAGACAATTTGTCTTATATTCTGTGGACTGATGGACTGAACATCAAGGCTTTTAGAGATACTTTTGTAACCCTTTCCAGCTTCATGCAAGCCAACAATTCTTAATCTTAGGTCTTCTGAGATCTATTTTGTTAGAGGCATGGTTCACATCAGGCAATGCTTCTTGTGAATAGCAAACTAAAAGTTTGTGAGTGTTTTTTAAAGGGCAAGGCAGCTCTTACCAACATCTCCAATCTTGTCTCATTGATTGGACTCCAGGTTAACTGACTCCAATTAGCTTTTTGAGAAGTCTTTAGCCTAGGGGTTCACACATACTTTTTCCAACCTACACTGTGAATGTTTAAATTATGTATTTAATATAGACAAGAAAATACTATAATTTGTGTGTTATTACTTTAAGCACGCTATGTTTGTCTATTGTTGTGACTTGATCAGATCAAATTTGATGACAAATTCATGCAGAAATCCAGGTAATTCCAAAAGGGTTCACATACTTTTTCTTGGCACCGTAGACCCTAAGCACACAGCCAAGACAACGCAAGAGTGGTTTCGGGACAAGTCTCTGAATTTCCTTGAGTGGCCCAGCCAGAGCCTGGACATGAACTGTTCAGCGATGCTCCCCATCCAGCCTGACAGAGCTTGAGAGGATCTGCAGAGAAGATTGGGAGAAACTCCCCATATACAGGTGTGCCAAGCTTGTAGCGTCATACCCAAAAAGACTCGAGGAGTAATCGCTGCCAAAGGTGATTCAACAAAGTACTGAGTAAAGGGTCAGAACGCTTATGTAAATGTGATATTTACGTTTTTTATTTCTTTATCCATTTTAATTTTTTTGCCAGTTTTTCCTTTGTCATTATGGGGCATTGTATGTAGATTGATGAGGGGGGAAAAACTGTTTAATCCATTTTAGAATAAGGCTGTAATGTAACAAAAGGTGGAAATAGTCAAGGAGTCTGAATACTTTCCGAATGCACTGTATCTGCTTAGTTCTCATCACATGCTTCATCGACACTAGAGCATTTGACTATGGCTCCAGTAAGATTTTCAAGTCAGCATCTCTGCACCTCCATTTCTCCTCAATGTAATGTGGTGTATTTTTCTTACCTCCACTTTCCCCTCTCGCTCTCTCTTTTTTTCTCCAGTCAATTCACCTTTCTCTCCACATCTATTTTACATCTATCTATTCATGACTGTGTCAGCAGCCCACACTATCTTCCTCCATGCCTAAGTATGTCTTCTCTCTCTTCCTTTCTCCAGCTTTTCAGTCAGTCTCTCTAAGCACTCCAGTCTTAGTGCCACCACTTTTTTTTCTATGATTCACAATTTCCCTTGAAGTCAATTGACTGGGTGCGAAGGGTCCTTAGTGTAGATTTGTATTTGATTTCAGTGAACAGTATGTCTCAGTAGCCCATTCCCTATACTGCACTTTTTCACATTTCCCAGCTATCATCTTTTCAAATGATCCAGTAGCTAGTACCCATTTCTCCCCTTTTTCAGTTTCTCAATAATGTTCTCTCTCTCTCTCTGCCCTCTCCATCTCTCTTTGTCCATCTCCCCCCAGCTGACAAGAGTCCCTGTCACCTGGATGAGGCTCCGGGGCCATGCCGAGGTCTGGTGACGCGCTACTTCTTTGACAGCCAGAGCCAGGAGTGCAAGCACTTCTACTACGGAGGCTGCTTCGGCAACGCCAATAACTTCAAGAGTATGAAAGAGTGCCAGGCCAGGTGCCAGAACCCAGGTAGTTCGGCATCGAACACTGTTCTTCAAAACACTGCGTGACACCCAAGTAGTCTAAAAGGGACCAACCAATCATATGGTTTGCAAGAAAGATTTGATCAGTGAGGCTAATCAATATTTTCAAATGTAAGGGAAAAGGTTTGGACTTACGGCCATAGCAGCACTATCAAGGCTTCTTGTAATAGAAATGTGCTAGGGGGGTATATTACTTCTTCAAAGTGCATTAATGTCATTGTTGTGATGCCTGGGCTTTTAGGCAGTCATACCTCTTTAAAAGACCAAATACCCACAGGAGAGTCATTTCAATGTAGTTGCCCAGTCGATGTTGCTCTACCTTGCAAATTATCTTGTTGATGGATTTTTTTCAAACCATCAAGTCATGCTTCATCTTGCATTTAGATCTGGTTTTTTTGGGCCTTTTGAGCATAGTTAATTATTTTAGTCCGATTTGAATGAATTTAAATTCATTTATTTACTGCATTTGTCAAAGAAAATATTGGATAAATTGTTCTACTGTGACCAACGCTAGCTGGAAGTCTGTGTTTAATATAAATGGACAAACAATGTAAAAAAAAAAAAAAAGTCTTGACGACAACTCAAAGATAATTACATTTTCATTCTTTCATCAGAATCTTTAATCCATCTTCATTGGGCTCAAAATAATTTCTCTCTTTAATAAATCTGAATCCATAAGTATAATAACAACTGTATGTTGTACAGTATATCATATTACAATAGTTCCTCGGTAAACAGGTTTTAACAATAGTAAACTGTTTGTATAATATTACATTTCTATTACATGATGTAACTTATTATGTAAGTAAACTCTAATGTTTTGGTTTCATGGCAGAAAACGCCAATGTGGCCCCTAAATTGGATGTGACTCCTAAATTGGAGGTCACCGTCCCAAAACCCACTAGTAAACCTAATGTACAACCTGTCAAAGTAACTGGTAAGACAATGTTTATGTATTTTTATTTCTTAAACAAATGTTAGCTCTAGTAATTGATTAAAGAAGACAATTAATTGTGCAGTAGCACCAAAGATATTTCAGGCAGGCCTAATCTGATTTAACAAAATGGATCTCTATAAACATAACCATATATTGATCTAATGTTTCAATAATCAGACAGAAAGTAATTGTTTCATTTGTGCATTAATGTTGCATGTAGCCCTACAGTAATTCTTCATGATACTGTACATAGCCTCAGTATATTAAACTGTTTGTCCAAGAAGCTTTTCATTTTCCCAGCATGCCAGTCTGCCCTTCTGTCAGCCCTTCTGATTGGCAGGGCCAGGAAAGTGGGGTTGTGGGGTCTCTGAAGACTATGAACCACAGACACTAAGTGGAAGGGCTGATATCCTGTCAGCTCTGTTTAAGACAATTCTGAGGGAGAGAGGAAAAAGCTGAGGGAGAAGGTTTATAGAGAGAGTAGAAATGACAACACCATGCACCCTTGTGGAACTGTATCGCTACAGTATATATCTCTTCTGTCATGGTGAGTTGATATTAACTCCTAAGTTAACTACAGTATCACAACTTCTAATACTGGTAAAAGGAAGGAGAAATGCATGATCCAGTCTCATATTGAAAGCAGCATGTGAATATGCTAAATATTTCCTCTTTCAGATGAGTTTGCTTTAAGCGCCTCCCACATGCAGCAGAATCATCAACACCAGGCCGCAGGTTAGTACTGTAACCCAGGAATGCAGTCGTTTCTCATGTGTACTATTGCACACATACCATGCTGCAACTGCAATAGCTAGGTAAGAGGGACAGTCATTTTATATGCGCCATTTCAGAAGTAGTTAGGTAAACAAACCACAACGTATGAAGCCAGCATATCGCCCACCATATCCTTCTTCCATGTAACACTGATTCACTGCTATTAAAATGGGAGGGTAAGGGTGTATGAAGCGTGAGTAAGTACTCATAGACCACCACGGTCTGATACAGTCACAACACAGTAAAAAGGGGGCACAGGGAGTCTGCCATCCCTCAGTCACAGACGAGTAGTTTTGATTCATGTTACAAAATTCCACCCAGGTCAGTGAATTCAGGAAAGGGGTGTTTCTGTATTCGTATTTGTCATTCCAGTGAAGTGATATAGGATACCTACAGTACTCCCGTAACCCAAGGCTGACATCTTGTGGCTATTCCACAGTTTGACTCTTGAGGTAGTAAAAACAATGTTTCCTTCGTTGAGGTAAATTTCAAATGTAAAAGAAAAAGTAGTAGAATCAAGTACCCACTGGGTATAGATGTCAATTCAATGTCTATTCCATGTTAGTTCAGTGTAATTTCATTGACATTGTGTGGAAATAACCTTGTTTCAGCCAGTGTGTGCCTAGTGGGTAGTCACTTTTACAGTAGATTACCATTAACCTCATTTCCATAAAGCTAAAATAAAAAAATGCTTTTATTAAAGTATGTTCTATCAGTGTTGCATTGGCGATTTAGCCTACACACTTTCTTTAGTGTTATACAATGTGTCTTTGGTATTATGGAGTCATTGTTGTACGTCATTTCAGTTTACTATTGCCTTTGTGTAATTATTTCAGACTTCAGTCCTCCAGAGTTCTGTCTCAATACCAATGACAAGGGCACGATGTGTGACAGAGAGGAGAGGAGAACGGGAAGGAGATATGCGTACAACCCCAAGACAAAGAGATGTCATTGGTTGCGTAACAGGGGCTGTGGGGGCAACAAGAACAACTTTGTCCTCAAGAGACACTGCATGAAGATGTGTATGAGGCCGAGTAAGATCCAAGTTTGCGTTTTCTCCAACACCGGTCCTTTAGAGCTACTGGGTGTGCAGGCTTTTGTTCCCACCCAGCATTAGCACACCTGATTCAAATGATCAACATCCAGACTGAAGACCATGATTAATTGATTAATTGAAACAGGTGTGTTAGTGCCACACTTGTTTCACTCTTTGACCTTTCGTTTAAAAATCAGGTGTGTTTTTGCTAAATAGCATTTACCTTAAGAATGCAATGTTTCTTTCTTGACTTGTGCCATAGAGAAGTGTTTGAAAGATTGCAACTTGTCATTTGTGTTGTGCCATTTCCAGATCCCACTCACAAAAGGAAGACCATCAGGATAAAGAAGAACACCAACATCTTATTTCAAACTGTCTAAATCAAGGCCTTGTATTAAATCATTCTTACACTACTTTTTAACTACACTTTCTTTTTTTATTCTTATTTGACTGTGGTATTATGTTGTCGTCTTACAGCAATTGTATAAAAGGCTTGTTTTGGCCTATTATGTAATTTTGTTATTTTAACCTTTTAGCTCTTTGTAAGAGGAGTGGTTTTGTAATATCAAAATTGTAGACATTTTTTCCCTTGTCACATCCTAAAAAACGGTATATCATTGTAATTTTTTTCCTGAGGACACCAGACAAGTTTTGTTTTTATTGACAAATGATTAACATTAAGGAACCCAATAGCACTGCACTGCCGATGAAATATAAAGCTCTATCATTTACATGATCAGTGTAAGTATTTAAGATCATTCCTTCATGTGAGTAAATGCACATTAACATTTTTTTAACATGGTTGGAAAGAACATATATAATCAACCAATTGGAGCCTAAATAAAATGTTGCATAGTCATCCACATTGCATTTCTGGATATTTTCATTCTGTTCAAAGCACCCTTTTATATTGCATTATGTATGCAATTGGAATTTGCTCCGCTGATAAGACTGTTATTCAGACACAAGGGGGCAGTGTTGTCTTATCAGAATAGGCTATAATTTCCATATCATAGACTCTATACAGGATCCTTAACCCTAACCTCAACCGTAAGTAACCCTTACCTTAAAGGTCATGAACAGTAAAAATCATGTTTTTCATTAAATTGGAGGATATTTGGATGAAACCAGATAAAAGAATGCGGACCAAAATATTAAAAAATGAATGTTGCTTCTACAAAGTTTGATCATAAAGTTACTGGTCCCCTTCCCCATGTCAAACACTTGGATTCAGGAGGCAGTTTTATTAAGGGGATAGGGTGACCTCCCCCTAACTCACATTTTAATACACTAATGGTAACATGATATTTACCTAATTTAAATAAGTACTGCATTGTAACCAACACAGGAGAAGGTGTGCTTGCAGAGAGATATGGTTTACATAGCTAGAAAGCTATTCTACTGGTGCCAAAATTTGACTGGAGGGTGTTAGCAAATATAATTAAAAGTTTACCTTATTCATCTGTGGTGTAGACCCTTTCATTTGTGTCTGTTGTTAACTAGTTACTGGCTAGCTAGGTCTTCAGCCAGCATGGAACGAAAGAGGGGACAGATCGTTCAAAACTTAAATGCAGTTGTCAAGTCAGCACATCCGTCGGTGCTGCTGAAAACCACATCACAAGAGACCTACCAAACGGGAGATGTATAAAAATATTAACATCATACTTTGATATGGTTTCCTTCAAATATCATCCAATTTCATGATAAACAGGACCGTTAATAACTAGACTTGAGCTGAAACCACTGCCATCATTATATTTCCCAGCATGCTCTATTGCAGGTTGATTTTAGGAATTGTTTGTTTCAATATCTATGTTTTTGCATGTGCATTGATTGAACAATTCAACTTATATTTATTAAATATAAATTATATGAATTGATTTAATACCTTGCCAAAAAACGTTTTAACTTGAATGTCATTTTAATTATGTATGCATAACCAAATAAAATAACCTACAAATTCACAAGGTTGGAAATCCCCACTCTGGCTGGATTTCAATAGGAAATTGCACCTCACTTTGCAAGCCAGCATAAGGTAACAGGTTCTGTAAATAACCCAACACAAGTTAGTTTTAACCATCATTTGGGTTTTCATTCATGTTGGCTTGATCAAGCAGCTGAATCCTTTTTTTAAGGGTCCCGAACAGCCATTCTGATTCCCATGTAAAATAGCCTTTTGAGTGACTAAAATATCACCCATAAAATTTGTTTTGCATATAAATGCTCAAACTTAAAGTAAAATTATTTGTGGAAAGGTCTGGGACTTCATTGTCTGGTGCAGGGGTTGGGATTTGGGTTAGCGGGGTTGGTGGCGGTGGCCCTTGCCTTGCCGGCATAGGAATTGGGGCAGGTTTTAAAGAAGTGGCCCCTTTCCCCACTCAGGTTGCAGGATCATGTTACAGATTCTGCAGACGATGGCCATGCAGGTAGCGCCCAGACGGCCAAGTTGGCCGCAGTTCCTGCATCGTTTGGGCATGCCATGTAGTGGACCGGAGCATGATGGTACTGGGAGATGTTAGACTCCACCCACTCCTGTTGGGTCTGGTTCAACTGAACCAGCCATTTTCGTGCCCCAGTCCAGACATTGTCTTCGTCCAGGACCCTCCTAGCCACTGCCTTGAGTGGCAAAATGGTGTAAACCGAACTTCTATGTCATACACTTGGATGCTTTTGTTGTGGAATTGGACTGTAACTATATACTTATGATTATGTGTCTGAGAGTGCAATTACTGTGAAATGGGACCTTTTGTCTTTACAATTTCTGTATTTTAATCTAAACTGTTCTAGTAACTGGGGTGTCTTGAAACTGGCTTCAAATTATTCCTGGCCCTGGGGGTTTCACCAGGCAGTTCTCAAAGCCCATACCTCTCTGTAGAACTGCCCTGCTGAATTCCAGGCGGGTCATGGTTTCTGGTCTGGCGGTTGTTATTGCTGCTCCAGCTGCTCCCCAGCGATTGGCGGCGCTCCGTCCTTGGCAGCCTCCTCGATGGGGATTAGTGCCAGCCTCACCCCGTTGTAGCTGTGCATCACTCCTGGGTTCATCTCAGTCATTTTGTTCAGGTTGGGTGGGGGGGATTTGAAGAAGGACGGTGTTGATCTACTCCGGTCCTGCAGGGGGAGGACGGACAAACCTCAGAGTGAGCAGACACACCTGGAAGCCTGTGACCTTTAGGTCAATGGAGGCACTCCCTTGTGGTCTGCTCAATCCAGGCATAGATTGGTGTCTTTGATATTTTCTTCACGCCTCTGGTTCTGGTGGTGATACTGTCTGGTCTTTTCTCTCTTTCTATTGGTCTTCTGCTGGTTCTGGACAGGTCGGTGGTTGCCTAAGGAGGGCAGATGTAAAAAAAAAAAAAAAAAGAAAGGCAGGGGAGGAGGGCTGCAGGCCAAGGGTAGAAGGAGTAAGGCCCGCCTCGGCAGCACTCTACTCTCCTCAAGGCCTGCAGTCCGTCATTTCCTCCACAGGCAGCTGGTCTGGTGCTGTGATTTGGGGTGGTCCATGGAGTCAGGTCATGCCGCGGTCAGGCCACAGTTACATTTTTGTCTTCCCCAGTCCTTCCAGGATTTCCGGCCTTGTCCGCTGGACCAGTGAGACTGCGCCAGCCGTGGTCAAGCCACCGTTACCTTTGCTGCCTCCTGGTCCATCCAAAGAAAAGGATAATGAGAGAGAGGATAGAGAGAGAGAGACACAACCCCAGAAAATATCATCCATGCAGGGTTGTGCATAATGAAGAGAAACCAGAGTCATATGCATCAATAATTATACATCTCCCGTTTGGCATGTTACTTGTGATGCGTTGACTTGACAACTGACAGAGTTTTGAACGACCCTTCACCCCCTTTTGTTCTATGCTGGCTGAAGACCTAACTAGGCAGTAACTTGCTTTTAGATAGCCACTTTTTGCTATTTCTGTTGATTTTGTTAAGTTTGTATACTGCAATGTATAATTTTCTTTAAATATTATTGCACAGTACATATTCTAGTAGAAAAATATGTACATTATCTTTTGCATATTTCAACAAGGTGGGTACTATCACTTTTGGATTTGTGTAAGCTTTTAAGAAACTCATACACTTTTATACAGTTCATTAAAGCAATAAAAACAATTCAACCCTAACTAGTGATACCAGTTCAACAGAACAGATGAACCGGAATGACATTTACTCTCACAGGTGGCCAAAAAGTACTTAATTAAATCCACACCCCTACTAAGCCAAGCCTCCAGTCTTCTGATCTGATCCGTTGGGTCCTATCTCAATTACACAGCATCAACTAATCAACCTTGCTCTTTTTTTTTACAAATGCCTGCAACCCAGCAGTTGGGTCATCCAAACAACCCAATATTTTTTAGAGTGTAAGCCCTCAAAATAAGGCCTCATGAAAAACATTGTAATGTGTCAAATATTAACATTTCCAGGACAACATATTCACATAGAATCTCACTTTTTGAATTCTGTCGGAGTGATAAGGTGATGAATGCAACAACCATCTCTCTGTCACTAGCAAATTCAGTCATGTGTTGTAACATTAAAAGTCACTTGAAAGGTCAAGCACTCTGGGAAATATGCAAATGAAGCTTTACATTAAGCAGTGTTGATTTAGCAATGTTCAGTGTCCTATAAGGCAGTGGAGGCTGTTGACGGGAGGACGGCTCATAATAATGTCTGGAACGGCGCAAATGGAATGGCATCAAACACATGGAATCCATCTGTTTGATGTATTTGATACCATTCCATCTATTTTGTTCCAGTTATTTCCACGAGCCCGTGCTCCCCAATTAAAGTGCCACCAACCTCCTATGCTATTCGGATCCACATTTTCGGTGTTAATTTAACACAGGGGAATTTGTTGTGTAGCTAATGGCTTCAAGGGTCAGGGTTAGTTGTAGCAAGCCTAAGGCGGTCTGGTTGCAGTACTGGGAATGTGAATTATGGGCCCACCAAGCCTGTTCCCCAGGACTACCATACCACTATCGCAACTGACTTACTCATACACATACACACACACACACAAACATTCAGTTGTTTACTTCAGATGGTGTTGTTTAGTAGTCAGACATTATTGTTTAGTTGAAAATGGCCAGTTAGTGGAGTGTAAAAATAATAATATTATTATTTCTTCCAAACAGAATTTTAAACATGGCAATGTTGTTCTCATGTTCTCAACAAAGGCTTTCAATATGTTGTTATATGTCATGATTTATGCATTTTTTTTTACTTTAAAATTTCAACCCAAGCCCTATTACCACTGACCTCAGGGGTTTGCTGGTGGGGGTAAATTGTAACATTTCACTCCTTGTATTTGAGACAAAGTCACACCTTGTCCGTTTAATTTAGAGATATATTACCTATACCAATTTGTAGAAGACAATGTAAGTTGCTCATACCACATTTTTAATGTTGTAGCTCAAACAATCTCAGAGAAATTGACAAAAATGCAAAAAGTGTTGCACCATCCCTAGTCTCCCCTATAGGCTACATATAGGCCTAAATATTTCAATAATATTGACATCAATTTCATGTTCATTCAATTTACTTTTATTTTGCTATTTGGCTACTGTAATTTCTGCCTAAATATATTTCATTATGTGTAGCCTAACATGTGCGCAATGGTATGCAAAATGTTGATTTAGTGCATTATTATAGGCTAAGCATTAGAATAAGCTGCCTGAATATTTGCAGCCAGATGTGATACTATTTCTCTAGGAGCTGATCCGTCGTCAGTATTGTGGAATAATTCTAATGTTAAAATAAGATTTGGGTGGAGACAGATGACCGGAGAGCAGCGCTGCCTTTCTTTCGATCCTATCAGTATCGACGCATGCCTCAACGACGCACTTTTTAAGTTCCATCGCTATTGGGAAACCGGGCCCAAACCCGCGAGACAACAACCCGGTCTCCCCTACATGCCGTCGGCGTCTGTTACGCGTGAATGATATTAAAGCTTGGTGGGTTCTCCCGAAGCGCTGTGGGCTAATTCGTGATGTAAAAGGAAGTCGGCTAACAATAGTGGGTGGCTTCCAACAACCTGACAGCAGTCCTAGTCTGACACTTTATTCATTGAGCGTTGGGATCCGTTGCGTTTGGTTCACTATCACCGCCCCGAAGGTTGCATTTGGAAAGCTGTCTCTGGAGTGTTTGGTCGGTTTATGTGACTTTCTAAGTCACGTTGTCATTGGATTTTAAGCTCTTGTCATCAGGTAAGAAATATTCGAATAGCCTATGATGGCCATATTTACAGATCTATTTTAAGATGACTATTTTCCAGTTTTATCCATGCATAGGCATTTGCATTTATCAAATCAATAGCCTATGAATATCCAATTCAAGACCATAATAATCGGAAAGAGTATGTTGTAATGAGTTACATTTCTGTCGGATTAATATTGTCCTGAAATCGGTTTTTGGATTTCAGTGCACTGTCTACATGGATAGACTACTGTATTTCTTGTAGTACTCAAAAATCAATTGCGCAGCGCAGATAGGCTAGTCATTTGCAGTAATATTTTGCATAATTCCATGGGGAAATGAGAACACATTCAAGAGAAGGCTTGGTCGATACCCCTGTGAGACAGTATTGAAGAAGATCAGGAATTAGGTCAATAACGAGGCTATAGCCTATTACTTGGAATAGCCTATGAATACTTAATCATTAGGTTATGTTAGTGTTAAACGGATTTGTTTCATCTATGACAACCTTTCCAATAAAGAGTTTTAAAGGAATCGAAACGATTGGAATAGAAAACAATGCAAGCCCAGTAAGCAGAATTAGTTGAAAATGTGTATTTTACAAATATTTTACAGACGTTGACATCACCTGCATTTCAGGTGCAGAATGAAAGGTTAGAAATGACCAAAATGTAAATGTAAAACAAACACTAGCAAAGCATGCTGGGTTTTATTTTCTAATAAACTCCACACCCAAACAAGTACACATTTGGTCGGTGTGGACCAGATCCAAATTTGAACGAATCATCGACGTCTAAGCTATGTTTTACAAGTTTGAAAATCACAGTACAGTAGGGAACAGTTTAGTACAGTACAGCACAGTAGAACACAAGAATACAGTACAATACGGTACAGGACAGAGTTTTATTCAGGGTACAGTACATTACAGTACAGTAGGGTACAGTACAGTAGAGTTTAATTCAGTAGAGTATTAAAGTACCGTACAGTACAGTACAGTAGAGTACAGTACAGTACAGTACAGTAGAGATGAATTTATTAGAGTACAGTAGAGTGCAGTAGACACAGTAAAGTATGGTACAGTAGAGTACAGTATAGTTTAATTCAGTAGAGTACAGTACAATACAGTGCAGTTTAATTCAGTACAGTACAGTAGAGTGCCGTATAGTTTAATTCAGTAGAGTACAGTACAATACAGTACAGTTTAATACAGTACAGTAGAATGCCGTATAGTTTAATTCAGTAGAGTACAGTACAATACAGTACAGTTTAATTAAGTACAGTACAGTAGAGTGCCGTATAGTTTAATTCAGTAGAGTACAGTACAATACAGTACAGTTTAATACAGTACAGTAGAATGCCGTATAGTTTAATTCAGTAGAGTACAGTACAATACAGTACAGTTTAATTCAGTACAGTACAGTAGAATGCCGTATAGTTTAATTCAGTAGAGTACAGTACAGTTTAATTCAGTACAGTACAGTAGAGTGCAGTATAGTTTAATTCAGGAGAGTACAGTACAGTTAAGTTCAGTGAAGTACATTAGAGTAGAGTAGGGTACAATACAGTACACTAATATACTTTTCTTTACTTTACTGTAACTCTAGTGTACTCTGTGGTAGTGTACTGTACTTTTCTTTATCGTGAACTGTAATGTACTGTACTGTGCTGTCCAAACTGTACTGTGCTGTCCACCCGTGCTATCTCGGCCTATATTTAGGACAAACGTAGGCTGGTCCAGACATTGAAATCAAAGCCGGTCTAAATCTGAACCAAATATAGACGTCTATGATTGGTTCAGATTTGGTCCGATCCGGACCAGAAATCAACGTCCGAGGACATGACCAAAAAAAGACGTCCAAAAGATGTTGCCTGGTGGTAAATGCTTAGTGGGAGGTAGCCTATCATTAAGGTTGCACTGCGACATGCTTCATTACAGGTTTATAAGGAAGACAACCTACAATATGTAATGCTTTTTTAACTCAGGCTTTATTCAAGATATGTTTTTACAACCTTGTATGGTTCCTTATATGGAACCTTTTCAAACTTTATAGTGGAAGCTGCACATAAAGTGTAAGTGTAACATAAACCAATTCGTTTTAATTTAGGCCATGATATGGTAGGTAACCTATAAATCCTAAATTGTCATCATAACCATGTTATTCCTAAACAAAAAGTAATTTACTGGGCATTCCGTAAGTGTATGCATATTGCTGTTTGAGAATGAGTTGACTGCAGACTTTTTATATTTGGCCTGAACATTGAGTCAAATGAATGAGAATTATTGTATCACACTGTCTTCAGACACAGGGAAAATTGGGTTTTCCACAGACACTGTTACATTTGAAAACAGACAGGAAATGCATACATTTATTTTTACATGGCACAGTTGAACTGAACTTTTACTGACAGCATTGCAGTGGTGTCATTCTTGGTGTACCCGAACACTGTTTGGCACCAGTGCTATCTCAAGTTGTTGTTGAATCAGCTGCATTGTTATGTAAGGCACAGATTGGACATGATGAAATATTGTGGGGAAGCTAGAGGGAAGACCATGATGAAGATGATGACGCGCACATCAGATCTTGCCACGATACGATGAGAAATGCAGAGATATTACTCCTTCAAGGAGAGGATAGAGTAGACATGTACAAACCAAGTACTATAGATCATTCAAGTCCATCAGGACAATTTAGACATTGTAAAGCCTTTCCAGATGCATTTTGCTGACACTGTATTCCTCATCTCCCCCCCCCCCCCCCCCCCCCCCCCCAACGTCCATCATTTGCACCCTTTTAAACTCACAAGCACTCTCACAAGTCTAATTACTTATTACACATCCACAATAACCCACTAGCATGAAGAAAATAACATGACGCAAAATATTATTGCTTCTTTCAACATTTATGACATTTTTCATGATTTTTGTTGTGTTCCATTGAAAAGCGTGCTGAGGAAAATATGCTGTTTCACTGCATGGACTGGGGATATAGGACAGCCGGAGAAGGTTCTTCAGTCTGAATATCTCATGAGATGCCAACTGACAGAAGTGTCTAATAAGTCCGCAAGGATTAATAGCCAAGTGTTCGTAGTAAATATACAGATGTAGGATCTTCATTTGAGCCAGTTTGCTACAGCAGGAAAAGAATCCTGCAGCAACAGGAAATTATTTTGGGGATCATAATATAATGAATGGACATTCTTTTTGTAGGGGATGATATATTTTTCATTAGGGCCAATCAAGTCTGACATTTTAAAGTGGAAATTACAAAACTTTAGAAGCCTTTTCTAACCTTGAATTTACTGCAAGTTAACATTTCCTGCTGTGCAGGAAAGTTTGTAGCAAAATAAGTGTGATTAAATGAAGATCCGTCATCTGTATGAGCTCACATAGTAAAAGGGGAGTGTTTGTTTTGAACTGTAAAGCATTGAATTTGGATTCCACACCCGAGCAGTCCTGTAGAATGGCCATTGCATGCTGCCTCGAAGTGGGATATTAAATGTCAGAGTATAATAGGTGCCTCTGTGACTTGGTAACATTGTCTTTAGATGCTCAACCATCTCCATGGCACAGATTGTGCTGAGGCATCCAAAAAAGTCAACAAGGAGAACAGTGTTGAAGATTGAAAATGTGTCTGTTTCTCACTCTGGTCTAGCTACAGAATGGACTGTATTTCAGATAGGTTAAGATCAGTCGTTATTGTCTTACCTAGATATTCACATTACATGTGAATATGAACTCACTGCTCACAATGTTATGAAAAAGTATGCAAAAAATCCACAACATGGGAGGAATAAAAATAAGAAAATACCATTCTTCAAAGACGAATATGATGCATTATCCCAAGAGCTACCTTCGAATCTGACATTGTTCATAGTTTGGTCTGCATAATTAATGAGCTTCTGAACAAATTCTCAACATAAATGTCCCCTCAACACAAATGGCCCCTTACTTTTTCCGATATCTAAACATCATCTGAACCAACAGCTGCCACACAGTTTAAGACAGCATCCTCTCTCCCAGAAGAAGTAAACACCTTCAGGCAGATATGTTAGCCAGGGTATCTTCTCAGGGAGCAGATGCTGTGGATACATGCTGCTTATCTGCAGAGATGATGCTGCTCACTGCTAAACCATCTCCAATAAATCATCTCCCATGTTTTGAAGTCGGGACACACAAACACAAATGCATTGTGATGCTTTCATCATGCTGGAGGCCCTTGATTGTCTGTCTGTCTGTCTGTCTGTCTGTCTGTCTGTCTGTCTGTCTGTCTGTCTGTCTGTCTGCCTGCCTGTCTGTCTGTCTGTCTGTCTGTCTGTCTGTCGCTGTCTGTCTGTCTGTCTGTCGCTGTCTGTCTGTCTGTCTGTCTCACACACATGCACACTCTCCCCCTCTCATTGGTCTCTCTCTCTATCTATCTCTGTCTCTCTGTCTCTCTATTTCTCACCAGCCTGTGGTTTAGTCATTAATCTGAGAGCGGGCTAATAACCCCATCATCTCACATCCTGTCTCCATATTTTATTACCCTTCGTATGCATTCAAGTGCATCGGGCCATTATTGAATCCCCCTGTTTAAACAACAACCTTGGCACACATCATATGTTTAGTGTTCCGCTCTCCCTAGGCTTCGGCTATCACATTACACTAAACTACAATGGTGCTGATATGCATCACTCTCTCAAACCTCCCTCTAGTCCCTATATTTCATTCCGAGTCAAAACCCAATGACATTAAAAATACCCCCCCCCCCCCCCCCCCCCCCCAACACACATACACACTCATGTATTACAGACCATTATTTTAGTGAGTGACCGTTGATTTGAACTATGTATGTTTCACTGACAGCCCTGTCGTGTTAACTGGACTTACTGTGTGTTATTGCAACAGTCAGACCCTTTGGACAGCATCTTCTATGCTTGCGTGTGTGTGCTCGGGCTAACGTTTATCTGAGATTGAGGGCTTTTTGAAGAATATAGGACAGTGGAAATAATCTGTGGCCATTTCCAGGGGTGTTCCATGTCGATGCGTGCTAAACAAACTGTCAGCGACTGACACAACCTTCCTGATTTAGAGGGCGGGAGGTGGCTTCTGATGGGTCACAGAGAGAGACAAAGGGTCCCTAGGAGTTAGTACACTGGATGGGGCGGATACGCATACTATCTCACCCCTGCCCTGGGCAGTATAGCACAAGGGAAACAATTTATTGTGTCAGGCCTATTATTTCCATAAGATTCAACATATTTAGAGAGCTAGCTTGTGTGTCTGCATAGTAGATACCGTAGTCATGTAGTCATCTTGTTTTTATGATCTTCAATAGCTGTCCTCCCACTTAGATGTCAATATTGTGGTTTTAACATTTGCCTGTGTGCGTCACAACGTCCCTGATTTTTCAATGCTCTGTACACTACTACCCTTTGTAATCCTTTGTACATTGCCTGTACATCTCATTTCCAAGTCTGTATTTGCATACTTTAAATGTCTTGTTCTTTTCCAGTTGACATGTGAACACACTAACGCTACAGTAGCCTACATGAATCTATCATGTGTGAGGGTAATGGTCTCAGAGGTTAAGTCTAGGGCCTATGGTGTGCACGTGTGGGAGGATTCTTTGGCCCCCCAGGTCGAGTTCACAGGCCATCTAGCCTCCATAGAGATCAGGACAGGATCTGTCAGAAAGTCTCAGATGCAACGAGAGACGAATGCCCCTTTCACACTGCTGAGCCAAACCAAGATAGGCTAGCACGAGCGATGCTGGGCTAAACATGGTTTGAATCTGCTCTATATCTGTCAGCTAAATCTGAAGCAATACATCACTTATAAGTGCTCTGAGACCTTTGTTTTTGTTGTACACTGTCCCTGTCCTAACAAACGTCATAAATAGGGTGGGCTACTAAAAGTGCCCCCACCAGTTCAGTCCAGTAAGGTTGCCCTAATTCATTTTCACAGCCACTCTCACCAACTCTAATAACTATGGTTAAGATTTGGGTAGCATGACCCTAGATCTGTAGGTCCTAGGATCAACAAGGACAGTGTCTAGCCTGAGCCCCCATACCCTTGGAATCCCTTTTTATTAGCGTAGAATGGGGATGCTAGTCTGCGGATGGGGTTTTTGTATGCTGGTCTCAGGCAGTGGGGTGGATGGAGTGACGTGGTTACACTTTGATGGACATGATGAACTTCTGAGACTACAGAGGGACAAGGGATGGTCCTCTTCCAGTGGGTTGAGAGGTCCACTCACCACGGGTCTTTTCTTTCACTGACCATTATTTATAATATAATAACTTTATATTTCCCATAGGGAACTTGGGGAATGATATCCCATGGGAAGCCATGATGAAGGGCTACATGCCCAGTATGTAATTGATGTCTTGTGGAAGTAAACAGACCACAGATATAGAGATTAGATCATAAAGGTAAACAAACAACTTTTCCACAAGTGGCTTTTGGCCTAAAAAAAAAAAAACCCTAGGGAATGAATGTCAGTGTAATGACTAGACACAACACGCATGTTTGCCCAATGCACTTGACTGCATTTGATCATCAACTGACCTTACAATGTGGTCTGGCCAAGTGGAAAGTATGATGGAATAAGAACTAGTTTTCTTCCATGCTACTGCTTCAGGTTCTTTAACTTATTAAACAAGTAGGCTCATGCTTGCTAGGTTAGGCTATTTAAACTAACCTATTGTGTAATTCAAGTCTACATTGAAATCATACCCCTAATATAGAGTTGAACTTTTATTAACACTACAAGTGCTGTGTATGGTGCTACTCGTCCTTGCTGTATTTATACCTGTGTATTTTTACGCATATTTTTCCAGCTGCCCAACATAGCAAACCTTTGAAACCGGATTCTTTCCTGTGTGTGTGTGTGTGTGTGTGTGTGTGTGTGTGTGTGTTTCTCCCTTTTGAGCTTCCCCTTGTTTTTCATATTCGCCTGGTAAACAAATTAGATGATTACACATTGCCTTGTTCAAGGATGACATGACATTGTAGGCAGCTCACAGCCGCAGTGAGAAGATAAGTGGTTTTCAGGCAGAAATGTCTGTATTGTTTTTTTCTTAATTAAGAAAGTAACTACTGTTGTTGCATGAGTCATTTAAAACGGTCTACTCCAAGGCAATACGTGTTTAAGTTGATATTAAAACTTCAGTTTAGTCTACCAAGACACAAGGGAAACGTGTCAACGTTTCATCTATGATTTAAATACAAGGCGTCAGTCTCGGTCAACGTTGTTTTAAATCTCAGAATATCAGTGCAAAATTGAGGTACAACTGGACGTTCAAGTATGAATAGAAGTAGATGCATTAGGATATATAGTTGCCATAGTGATGTTAATTATAGTAAAATCAAACTCTGACCTGTATACCTGTATTGTCTTATTATCCTGGGCCCGGTTTCCCAAAAGTATCTTAGGGCTAAGTACGTCGTAAGAACCTTCGTAGGAACGTCGCTAAATCTCAGAGCTGTTTACCCTAAACCATCATTATTAACGTTGCACTTGAAGACGCTCGTAATCTAACGCCTGACTTATTTTTGTCCTGCCACCTCACTTCATACATTAAAGATCTCCGCTAAACATAGAATCACACGGTTTATCCGTCTCTCTGTGATCGCCCGATAACTTCAGAATAACGTTGACGACCAATACAAAGTTGCCAATGTTACAAACAAGTGACGTATAAAACGTTGCTTCAAATGAAAACCTGAGATGCCTGCAATAAAATATAAACAGCAGGCTGTCGCCCTATTTCAATCATATTGAAATACTTTTCATGTTCAATCAATTGAGTTCTATTTTGCTATTTCTGATTTGTCTCAATATACACGGTCTACAATTTTATTGAGTTACAGTTCATAAATAAGGAAATCCACCATTTGCCTCATGCAGCGTGATACATCTCCTTCACATAGAGTCGATCAGGCTGTTGATTGTGGCCTGTAGAATGCTGTCCCTCTCCTCTTCAATGGCTGTACAAATTTGCTGGATATTGGTGAGAATTGGAACACGCTGTCGATCCAGAGCATCCCAAATATGCTCAATGGGTGACATGTCTGGAATGCAGGACATGGAAGAACTGGGACATTTTCAGCTTCCAGGAATTGTGTTCAGATCCTTGCACCATGGGGCTGTGCATTATCATGCTGATACATGAGATGATGACGGCAGATGAATGGCACGACAATGGGCCTCAGTATCTCGTCACGGTATCTCTGAGCATTCTAACGGCCATCGATAAGATGCAATTGTGTTCATTGTCCGTTGCTTATGCCTGCCCAAACCGTAACCACACCGGCACCATGGGGAACTCTGTTCACAATGTTGACATCAGCAAACCGCTCGCCCACACAATGCCATACTGTCTGCCATCGGCCCGGTTATGTTGAAACCGGAATTCATGCGTGAAGAGCACACTTCTTCAGCGTGCCAGTGGCTATCGAAGGTGAGCATTCGCCTACTGAATTCGGTTACGGCACCAAACTGCAGTCACGTCAAGACCCTGGTGAGGATGGCAAGCACACAGTTGAGCTTTCCTGAGATGGTTTCTGACAGTTTGTGCAGAAGTTCTTCGCTTGTGCAAACCCACAGTTTCATCAGCTGTCCAGGTGCCAGTTTTTAGAAGATCCTGCAGGTGAAGAAGCAGGATGTGGAGGTGGCTTATGGTAGAGAAATTAACATTAAATTATCTGACAACAGCTCTGGTGGACATTCATGCAGTCAGCATGCCAATTGCATACTCCCTCAAAACTTGAAACATCTGCGGCATTGTGTTTTGTGACAAAACTGCACATTTTAGAGTGGCCTTTTATTGACCCCCCCCCCCAGCACAAGGTGCACCTGTGTAATGATCATGCTGTTTAATCAGCTTCTTGATATGCCACACCTGTCAGGTGGATGGATTATCTTGGCAAATTTGAAATGCTCACTAACAGGGATGTAAACAAATGTGATCACAACATTTTAGAGAAATAAGCTTTCGGTGAACATGGAAATGTTCTGGGATCTTTTATTTTAGCTCATGAAACATGGACCAACACTTTACATTTATATTTTTGTTGAATTTCATGATATGTCAGCTTGGTGTTTTGGGAAACGCATGTTACATCTACAGCCGTTGTAGGAAAGATGCATCAATAAAACACTTGTAAGCCTAAGTTCCATCGCTATTGTGAAACCGGGCCCTGACTGTGTTGTGCCTCATTTTACTTTAGGCACAGTCCTGATATTTCTACATATACATTACATAGTACTGTATACGTTTGCACTTTAATCTCGTCAAAATGTCAACATCTCTGTAGTTTTAACCTTCGAAGATCCCTTGCAAGTTTATACAAAAAATAAAAAATTAAGTTGTTTCTCTTGACACGGAATTTGCATATTTTCCAAGGCCATTAGTATGATGTGTTTTTGAAATGCTGCCTTACTAACAGCATGCTTTACCATTGTGTGTCCAATTGTTATTTAGCAGCAGGAATACCTCCTTGAGACTTCCTCATTGCCAGCAAATGTTGGGAATGCCTTCACTGGCCTTGTCTTAGTTAGCCTCTAGTGAGTAATACAATGGTGGGAAGAATCTTGACTGTGCATGCCAAGCTTTGGTAGGGTTGGCAAACCATCTGCAGGTGGTGTGGGAAGAGACAGAGGCTTTGCATCTGGGTTTGTCATTTGGGTGAAGACATAAGATCCTCTACTCCCCCTTGCAGTGCCAATATGAAGCATATTTTCTTCCCCCAACACAAGTGTCTGCTTCACGCTCATCTCCAGAATTATACTGCATGTCTCTGTGGGCCAATTTAGCCAGTTTATGCGATGCATGTCCTTCCTATATTATGGTGGGTGAACATAACACTCATGCCTAAGATGTTTGGTTCCTCGCATGTCCATTTGTGAAATGGCTCCTCCCTAGCATCTGTGTGCGTTTGTTATTGTTTTCCTTGACATCTGGTAGTGCCCAAGGCGAACTGCGAGTCAACATGATGTGGTCTGTCCATTCTCATGTCCTGCTTACATGGCTGCCGCCTGAAATGTGAGGCCAGGAACTTCCATGGTCATATGGGAGGGATTACCGATAGGGTCTGATAACACAGAGTTGCTGCACAACCAGAATGATGTTCCAAGAATGTTCCTAGAGTGTTCTGAGAACATTTTCTTGTTTGCTCCTTTGCTTCTGGGTTGGTTATGAAATAATGTTCAGAGACAATGTTCCCTGAATGTAATTAATTAGTCAGGCATCTTGAAGAAATGAACCCTCATACTACCAACATATTTTACACAGTACATGAATTAGCAACTGGGGTCATTGGAAAAAGCAACAATCATATCAAAATATCAACTTATTTCATATCAAAACCTCATTAGACATGCAAATAATGTTATCTGACTTTTCTTTGTTGTCAAAACAGACTGTTATTTGAGCAAAATTACAGTTCATTTGCATATTTTGTCAAATGTAATTCTAAATCGTTCCCTTAAATAATGTGGAGGTTTATTCCAAGTGCAATCAAAATACAATCAACATACTCAAAAGCGGATTCACCATTATTTGATGTCAGTATCATTTTTATAATTTTGAAGTAAATATACATTTTGTCATATTTATGTGGAAAAAACAACTGCCAGGGGTGCTACATCCAACATTTTAAATATACTTCATTTTATTGACAAAAAGCAATTAATCCAATGATCCTGAGAGACAATTACCAAAAATATGGCTTAACTTTATTTGCTTACCCCACAGCCAGCTTTAGCATTGCTGCTAGTGAAACAATGGGATTGGTAGGGCATATGGCAGGATGCTTAAATGTTGCACATGGAATATTGGAGATAATACAGGAATTATGGTATTTATAAAACATTTCCTGTAGAATAACTATTTTTCTGAGAATACAATACATCACTATGTGCACATTTAGGGGGTCGCTTGTTTCTGTATGACAATTCTACAAAGTATTCATGCCATTGATAGACTTTTATGAGTTGTTTTGACTGCAACTAAGCATATATGTGAGGTAATTTAGATTTTGTACATGGTCATACCTAGTTATAACCGGTTAGAAACATAGGCGAGTACATAAGGTGCTCTATCCCTGCAGGTGATCTCGGAAAAAATCTAGGAAATAACAGAAAACATAGCATCACTTAATTAATGCGCCCGACATTATAGCTTCTTTAGTCAGACCATTCTAGCTCTAGTGAAGGACGAGGAATACTTTTTGATGACATGATGAATGAATCAAACAGACCTGGCCGCGCTTCGGGCTGCAGCACACAGATACAGAACCGGCATGGATACGACATGACACACAGCATAAAATAATGCACTGTTTACACAATTTATGGTAGCCAACACCCTTATCATATTATCACCAACGGCAACAAGAACAGTGTCACATCAAAGGTGACAGGCTCATGGTGATGAAAGGATAGCGACCGTAATACCTGTGCACTCCATGGCGCTGAAGGGGAGCCCGTTTTGGTCAAACACAGACACGGCTGATCGACATACGACAGCAGTCACAAACAGCATCAAATAATGTTAAAGAATAAGCAGCTGTCACGACTTCTGCCGAAGTCGTTGCCTCTCCTTGTTCGGGCGGTGCTCGGCGTTCAACGTCACCGGTCTTCTAGCCATCATTGATCCATTTTTAATTTTCCATTGGTTTTGTCTTGTCTTCCCACACTCCTGTTTTCAATCCCATTCATTACCTGTTGTGTATTTAACCCTCTGTTTCCCCTCATGTCTTTGTCAGAGATTGTTTTATTGTTAGTGTTGTTTATTTGTTGTGTTGGTGCGCGACGGGTGCTCGTACCCATGTTTTTTCATGTCTGTACGTTTTAGTGTTATGGAGCATGTTCTGTTGACATTTATTAAAAGACTCCATTTTGACTCTCCTGCACCTGACTTCCCTGCCACCTATACACACACGGTGCTGACAGCAGCCCATTTTCTCCAGTAGGCCCCATGAAATCATACCAATACAAAAGCAAAACCATTTCATGTCCGAAATGAAATGAACAAACCAATTCTTACTTTCCATCGCAAATATATTTTATTACATATTACATATATACATATACTTTTCAGCAACAACATCCACCTTGAAGTTGATAACAGCTGCTGCAGCCACCATCGCCATTGACCCACTATCACAACACAAGCTACCTAACAAAGAGTGTGGTTTCATGCACGCAAAAATGTGATTATTGTGCATTAAAACAATGACATGCTTTGCAAGAAGAACGATTTCCCTAATAACTCTGTTTACATGGACACATCTGAAAACAGGCTACCTGATGGCACAATCAAAATGAAAATTTTACCACAGTGAACATGTCATTTTTGGGAAGCATATTTGATTCTGAGTTTGGACATTTAAAGTTTTTTTTATGTGAAAACAACTTCCAGGACACATACATTCAGTTGTTTCACTCAAAGCGAAGGAGGGAGGCTGACTTGGCTGGTGCGAGCACATGTACAGATCAAATACACCTGCTGGAACACCGGTTAAGGGGTTTACATGTCTTAATAATTCTCAGAAAACCAGGTGTTTTAATCAGCGTATGCTTACTTTGACCTTTACATTTACATGAATGTTTTCTCTTGCTCTGTCTTCTTCTTCTTCAAGGTTTTATGACAGACTACAACCTATTAGTGTATTGCCGCAACCTACTGTATTGGCTGTTTATCAGTATAATAGTTGACTGCAAATACAAAGTTGCCAATGTTACAAAACAAGTGAAGTATAAAATGTTGCTTCAAATGAAAACCGAGATGCCTGCAATAAAATATAAACAGTAGGCTATAGCCCTATTTCAATAATTTCATGTTCAATCAATTGAGTTCTATTTTGCTATTTCTGATTTGTCTCAATATACACTGTATACAATTTACAATAAAATATAAACAGTAGGCTGTCGCCCTATTTCAATCATATTGAAAAACAGTTAATGTTCAATCAGTTGAGTTCTATTTTGCTATTTGTGATTTGTCTCAATATACACTGAACAGAAATATAATATCTAAAATTTTATTGAGTTACAGTTCATATACTGTATAAGGATATCCACCATTTGCCTCATGCAGCGCGATGCATCTCCTTCGCATAGAGTTGATCAGGCTGTTGATTTTGGCCTGTGGAATGCTGTCCCTCTCCTCTTCAATGGCTGTGCGAAGTTGCTGTATATTGTTGGAAATTGGAACACGCTGTCGATCCAGAGCATCGTATGGCATTGTGTGGGTGAGCGGTTTGCTGATGTCAACGTTGTGAACAGAGTTCCCCATTGTGCCGGTGTGGTTACGGTTTGGGTAGGCATAAGCTACGGACAATGAACACAATTGCATTTTATTGGTGGTCGTTTGAATGCTCAGAGAAACCGTGACGAGATCCTCTGAAGGTCTAGAATGCTCTGAAGGTTCCCCACTGACATATGAAATTACTATATATATATATATATATATAATATACTGTGTGTGTGTGTAATATATATATATACATATATATATATATATATATACATATACATATATATGTATATATATATATATATATATATATATATATATATATATATATATATATATATACATACTGCTAAAAAAAATAAAGGGAACACTAAAACAACACATCCTAGATCTGAATGAATGAAATATTCTTATTAAATACTTTTATCTTTACATAGTTGAATGTGCTGACAGCAAAATCACACAAAGATTATCAATGGAAATCAAATTTATCAACCCATGGAGGTCTGGATTTGGAGTCACACTCAAAATTAAAGTGGAAAACCACACTACAGGCTGATCCAACCTTGATGTAATGTCCTTAAAGCAAGTCAAAATGAGGCTCAGTAGTGTGTGTGGTCTCCAAGTGCCTGTATGACCTCCCTACAATGCCTGGGCATGCTCCTGATGAGGTGGCGGATGGTCTCCTGAGGGATCTCCTCCCAGACCTGGACTAAAGCATCTGCCAACTCCTGGACAGTCTGTCGTGCAACGTGGCGTTGGTGGATGGAGCGAGACATGATGTCCCAGATGTGCTCAATTGGATTCAGGTCTGGGGAACGGGCGGGGCAGTCCATAGCATCAATGCCTTCCTCTTGCTGACACACTCCAGCCACATGAGGTCTAGCATTGTCTTGCATTAGGAGGAACCCAGGGCCAACCGCACCAGCATATGGTCTCACAAGGGGTCTGAGGATCTCATCTCGGTACCTAAGGGCAGTCAGGCAACCTCTGGCGAGCACATGGAGGGCTGTGCGGCCTCCCAAAGAAATGCCACCCCACACCATGACTGACCCACCGCCAAACCGGTCATGCTGGAGGATGTTGCAGGCAGCAGAACGTTCTCCACTGCGTCTCCAGACTCTGTCACATCTGTCACATGTGCTCAGTGTGAACCTGCTTTCATCTGTGAAGAGCACAGGGCGCCAGTGGCGAATTTGCCAATCTTGGTGTTCTCTGGCAAATGCCAAACGTCCTGGGCTGTAAGCACAACCCCCACCTGTGGACGTCGGGCCCTCATACCACCCTCATGGAGTCTGTTTCTGACCGTTTGAGCAGACACATGCACATTTGTGGCCTGCTGGAGGTCATTTTGCAAGGCTCTGGTAGTGCTCCTCCTGCTCCTCCTTGCACAAAGGCGGAGGTAGCCGTCCTGCTGCTGGGTTGTTTCCCTCCTACGGCCTCCTCCACGTCTCCTGATGTACTGGCCTGTCTCCTGGTAGGCCCTCCATGCTCTGGACACTACGCTGACAGACACAGCAAACCTTCTTGCCACAGCTCGCATTGATGTGCCATCCTGGATGAGCTCCACTACCTGAGCCACTTGTGTGGGTTGTGGACTCCGTCTCATGCTACCACTAGAGTGAAAGCAACACCAGCATTAAAAACTGACCAAAACATCAGCCAGGAAGCATAGGAATTGAGAAGTGGTCTGTGGTCACCACCTGCAGAACCACTCCTTTATTGTGGGTGTCTTGCTAATTGCCTATTATTTCCACCTGTTGTCTATTCCATTTGCACAACAGCATGTGAAATTTATTGTCAATCAGTGTTGCTTCCTAAGTGGACAGTTTGATTTCACAGAAGTGTGATTGACTTGGAGTTACATTGTGTTGTTTAAGTGTTCCCATTATTTTTTTTGAGCAGTGTATATGTATACACACAGTATATTACTCACCAGGCTCTCATTTAGTCATTTCATATGTCTCCCCCTCCCCTGTGGTCTGTTCCTGGAATGTGACCATGCTGAAAATGTCCGGAGACATTTCAGGAACCAAAGATCGTTTCCCTTCAAGAGACATTCTAGGAACTAAAGGTGATTGATTTGCTCCCCCTTTGCCATCCAAGTGTCCCATATCTCCTAGACATAGTGTTCACTATATTTCATTACAACATAGAGATGGGTCTAGCAAAAAATGGGCTTTGAACAGTGTCTTGATATTACACAGGGTTTGTTAGCAGGTCTTAAAGCCAGCATGTGCATATGCAAATAAACCCAGTCCAGCTGAATGCATATTATCTGCTTTCAATGAAGCTGGACTCAAATTAATTTGTCACCTGGAATCCTTATGTCGGGTCCGTAGAAAAGTGTTTCATGGTTACAGCTGATAATGCCTATGCACTCAGCCACCTGTTTCCTTGAATAACTGCCCTGGCACGTGCTGTGTTTTGTGTAGGAAAGAGTGCCACACGTCATTCACCTGCACACTATCAGGGAAAATGAGGGGACTTTTTCATCAAGTTCCATGCTTGTGTCAAAGAGAAGGTGTCCCTTGTCTTTGTAATACAGTGAAGGAAAAGAGGATCATCTATTCTCCATTGAGCTTCTGTAATGAGTGTTTTTGTTTTGTCCTGGACCTGTATTCATAAAGTGTCTCAGCGTAGCGGTGCTGATCTCAGTTCAGTTATGCCTTTTAGATTATAATGAATGAACAGGGATGGCCTGATCCTAGATCTACACTCCTACTCTGAGGCGCTTTATGAATACGGGCCCAGGAGAAGGTTTAATCTGGGTTACTCCAGGCCCAAAAGAAGCCAGACTGTCCTCCCTTGGCTCCCAGGTGACATCTCCCACTAGTATAATGTTTTAAAGCTGCATGTTGACTGCAACAATGACCTTAAGAAATGGGACAACGGCCTCCTTGTCTCTCCAAGGATCCTCCCTACACAGTTGTTGAACTCAATGTCCAAACTTGTAAATGGTGAAGTCGTTTTTGAAATATGTGAATTATAAAATACACCCACAGTGCTGAATACTGCATGCTTCCACAAAGAAAGATAAGCAACTTCAATATTTTGCCAGTGGACTGTTTTTTTTTGTTTACAGATACACACACACACACACACACACAGCTCTTATCTAGGGTCTTCAGTAGCCTTTTGCTATTTGAATTCTTAAACAGTGTTGGGAATTATGTAAACATTGCATTGTCCAATGTTTACGGTTGTGTCCTTACGATTGGTCTGCAGCTGGTGTGCTGTTGAACGATAAGTGTAATCGCAGCAGGTCATATTGTGAGAAAAAGACTGCAATGTTTCAGCATTCTCTAAAAAGGGAAATAAATTGCTTCTCTAAATGCCATACAAAGAAACTTGGGAAGGATGGTGGCACAAACATCCTGTGCGGGCAGTAGGATGTTTACAACGCACAACTGCATCAACGGACAATAGAGTTGATAAGCCAAGACTGCTCACTCTCTGGCTCCTTAGTTCGCTTGTTGTGGCAGGCGAGAATTCACAGCTGTTCTTCATATTTCCAAGGGATCTCTCTCGGCCTTCAGATGTAGAAGAAGTAATGTTGTTCTTGTTACAAAGGCCTGTGACTAACCTCTTCCCTCCCTACTACTCTGATGTATGGCTTGTAGAAGACCACCCACTGTCTTCCCCTTCTACAGATGTGTCTAAACAACGATAAAAGTTGTATTACCCAAATAGATCAATAACTGACATGATACCTGCTTAGCTTATCCATAGGCTGCGTTCAGAAAGAGAAAACATTCTGTTGTAGCTAAAAATGTAGTGGATGGAGAGGGCATGATTGGCTACTCCACGTGATCAAATAATCATATCTGTTTTGTTATATTAAAACACAATTCTACCTGCAATGCACATTTCACACTACTGAATGAGTCATTTGTGGTATCTTGTCCTGTCCAAAAATCAGAGCTATATGATAAGCGGAGTTCTCTCTTCTTGATCTCTATAAACTGTAGGTCACTTAGGAGGTAATACATGTTTTAAGTGTTCCTCCATTTGTCTTATAGCGTGCGGCCCCAGACATAGGATTTTGTGGCTATTTCCATTGTAAATAATAGCTGTAGTCCATAGCAACATGATTCACGGGGGCATTATGTGTATTAGGACAGGAGAGGGTGGGACAGGGTGGTCCTCGAAAAACACTTTTACAGACACTTCTTCCTGTGACTTGTGCTGGAAGAGTTTCATTCCAAAATGTTATACTGTATATCCACTTTCAGAAATGTTGGTAAATTATATTTTACTGTTTAAAGTTATGAAAGAGATTGGTGTGTTTTTCACAATCTAATCACAGCAGGGGTTGTTCTATGACAGACATGTATTTGTCTAAAATCTTCTTGACGCTACCCATCCCTGTCACGGGATCAGCAACTGCTGAATAGCATAACAGTCAAATAATATCACAAAAAAATATTCATATTCATGAAATCACAAGTGCAATATTGCAAAACACAGTTTAGCCTTTTGTAATCCACCTGTCGTCTCAGATTTTGAAATGATGCTTTACAGCGAAAGCAATCCAAGCGTTTGTGTAAGTTTATCGATAGCCTAGCATAGCATTATGTACACTTAGCATCAGGGAAGCTTGGTCACAAAAATCAGAAAAGCAATCAAATTAACCGTTTACCTTTGATGATCTTCGGATGTTTTCGCTCACGAGACTCCCAATTACACAACAAATGTTCCTTTTGTTCCATAAAGATTATTTTTATACCCAAAATACCGGCGTTTGTTTGTCGCGTTATGTTCAGAAATCCACAGAAAAGAGTGGTCACGACAATGCAGACGGAAATTCCAAATAGTCTTCATAATGTCCACAGAAACATGTCAAACGTTTTTTATAATCATTCCTCAGGTAGTTTTTAAAATATATATTCATATATTAATATATCAACCGAGTGTGTAGGTTTTTCAATAACAGTGGGAGGAACAATGGCGGCTTTACTCTGTAGCGCAAAAACTCACTCTGAGAGCCCCCACCTATCCACTTACTCAATGTGATCTTTCACACTCATTTTTCAAAATAAAAGCCTGAAACTATGTCTAAAGTCTGTTGACACCTTAGGGAAGCCAGAGAAAAAGGAATCTGGTTGATATCCCTTTAAATGTAGGGTAGGCATGCAAAAGAACAGAAGGGTCTCAAAATAAGAGGCACTTCCTGATTGGATTTTCCTCAGGGTTTCGCCTGCAATATCAGTTCTGTTATACTCACAGACAATATTTTGACAGTTTTGGAAACTTTAGAGTGTTTCCTATCCTAAGCTGTCAATTATATGCATATTCTAGCATCTGGTCCTGAGAAATAGGCCTTTACTTTGGGAATGTTATTTTTCCAAACATAAAAATAGTGCCCCCTAGCTTCAAGAGGTTAAAATCTACACAGTAATTTGGCCAGTGTTACCTAGTGTCTATTTGTAATTCAGGTGTTACATTATCTCTGTAAGTGTTAAATTAACACTCATCTGTGTAAAAGAACCCCAGCATTGACAGTCATCGGGGTGGCAGGTAGCCTAGTGGTTAGAACATTGGGCCAGTAACTGTAAAGGCTGCTAGATCGAATCCCCGAGCTGACAAGGTAAAAATCTGTCATTTTGCCTCCTGAACAAGGCACTGAGGTTTGATTTTTAAAATAGTTTGTTTCAATATCAGTGTTTTTGCATGTACATTGACTGATTAATTAATTGTATGCTACTCAAATATAAATTTAAACATTTTAAACTAATCCCATTTGTTACTAGGTTATTCCAGTTTAGATGCTTTAGGCCAGGGGCGGGGGACGTACGAGACTGTTTGATCAGGCTCCGAGCCAATTCATAAATTAAAAATAGTTTTTTTATTTAAAAAAAGCTCTAGATGTCGTTTTTCCTCAAAAATAAAATGTAAAACATCCACCCACCCACCTCCCCCAAAAGCCTTGGCACTACCAGGCAGCTCGTCATCATCGAGCACCTGTACGTCAGAAAAATGGCTACAGTAAATGAAATAAAAGTAGATGTTGAGTTTTCCAAGACAAATGGACAAATGTATTTTTTTTTGGTCGAAGTGATATGCATTCCTGTATGCCTAGTTTGTGGGGATGCACTTGCAGTAATGAAAAAGGCAAATTTGGAGCGTCATTACAGCTCGAAACATGCTTAACTGAATGACTTGCGAGGACAACATCATGTGTGGATAAAGTCATTGCTCTTCAGCGGGGTTTGGGTGCCTAACAAGCCGCCTTTACGAAATCTTGTTTGGATGGGGAAAGTGTTATGCAAGCAAGTTTTGTGGTGAGCGAGCTTATTGCAAAAATACTGAAGCCTCATTTGGAAGGAGAATTTGCAAAAGAGTTGCTAGCACCAAACAAAGTTAAATTGTTCCAAAGCCAGCTGTGCCACCAGAGACTCTGGGTTCGCGCCCAGGCTCTGTCGTAACAGGCCGCGGTGGAGGTCCGTGGGGCGACGCACAATTGGCCTAGCATCGTCCGGGTTAGGGAGGGTTTGGCCAGTAGGGATGTCCTTGTCTCATCGCGTACCAGCGACTCCTGTGGCGGGCCGGGCGCAGTGTACACTAACCAAGGTTGCCAGGTGCACAGTGTTTCCTCCAACACATTGGTGCGGCTGGCTTCCGGGTTGGATGCGCGCTGTGTTAAGAAGCAGTGCGGCTTGGTTGTGTTGTGTATCAGAGGATGCATGACTTTCAACCTTCGTCTCTCCCGAGCCCATACGGGAGTTGTAGTGATGAGACAAGATAGTAGCTACTACAACAATTGGATACCACGAAATTGGGGTGAAAAAAAGGGGTAAAAAATGTCAGTTTGTCTCGAAGAACCGTCACGGAGCGGATAAGTGGCATGGCACAAGATATCGAGAAAACATTGAAAGACTGCAAGAAATGTTGAGTTTCCCTCTTTGTCATGTGATGATACAACTGACATCACAAATACGGCCCAATTTGCCATTTTTGTGCATGAGATTACCGCTAAGTTTGGCGCAAGGGAGGAATTGCTGTCGTTGGAAGCCAAGCATGGCACGACCAGAGATGAGAATTTGTTTGAGAGACTTGTCTCGGCCATGAGCAAATTTGAGCTACGGTTTACTTCAGCTGGAGCGCCAGCCATGTTTGGCTCGAAAAAGGGATTAACTGCATTAGTGAAAAAATAAATAAGTTGTCTCAGTCCAAGTGATTTAATTGAATGCAATTGCATCATTTGAAGCGAAATTAAAGCTGTGGCAAGTCCAACCACAAAGGGGTTATTTTCCTACTCTGCAAGGACAAGAGCCTGAAATTACGTTGGAATATGACGGTAAGTGTGGTAAGCTCACGAAGGCATTTTGTGAGCGGTTTAAGGATGTTAAAAGTAAACAACTGGAGTTGAACATATTTGCAACCCCGTTTATTGTTGAACCAGCGGATGTGCCGGATGGCCTACAACATGAAGTCATTGAGCTGCAAAGCAATGACGAGTTCAATGCCAGGTACAACAACCTCCCTCTCCTTGAGTTCTACAAAATGTACTTTAGCGATGAGCATTTTTTCTGTTCTGATGAGACATGCAATTAAATGTGCATCTGTGTTTGGGACGACCTACTGCTGTGAGCAGTTCTTTTCCAAACTGACTCTTGTAAAAACTTGATTCTGCTCAAGACTGACTGGAACCTGGGAAAACCTGGAAAACCAGCTGCGAGTAGCGTCATCTTCACTGCCAGCTGACATCAAACGCCTTTCAAAGATAAGCAGTTTCAGCCATCGCATTAGAGTTTGAACAATTAATCATAAAAACAACAACAACATTATTTACAATACTAACATTTATTTAAATAGGACTAGCACTTTTCTAAATACTCAAGGACACAAGAAACATACAAGTCATATATAAACTGAAAAACCAATGTCAGTGATTAAAGTCACATTAAAACATGAATAAAGCAGAAAATAGCATAATATGGCCCCCAAATTAATTTATAAAAATGGCCCTTGATGGCAAAAAGGATCCCCACCTCTGCTTTAGGCAGTTTCATATCTTAGTCCTTCCAACCTTGCAGTCATTCTGAATTCATGTTGTGGGTGAATAAAATTTCAAATGTTGGATATCCCCACTCTGGCTGAATTCTAATAGGATTTACACATCACTTTGCAAGCCATTATAATGTGAGTTTCATGCCTGAAAACTAGGCCACCAAAATAAGGCCTAATTAAGTACTTGTTATATTGTTATTTAATTTTAAAGATGACATATTAGTTTAAGATCACACTTGGTGAAGGACACAGGACTGAAAATTGACGAATGCAACAACCAGGTCTCTTTCACTAACAAATACAGTCATGGGGGGAAACTCTACAATTCACTCAAAAGTCAAGGCACACTGGGAAATATGCAAATAAGACTTTACACTAAGCAGTGTGTTAATTTAACACTGAGAAGTGTGTTAATTTAACACTAAGTAGTGTGTTAATTTAACACTGAGAAGTGTGGACACGTTTAGATACTGGACCAGTGTTACATTTACTGTAACACTCGCAAATTTACAGTTTATCACTTGATGGTTTTATTTCAGAGACACAAATAATCGTGTTTTATTTGCAAAATGCTATATATCCACCTCACATTCAGAGAAATAAGTAGTACTGATAGATTTTCCACAGTCAAATGTAACAAATAACTAGATTATTAATAAATAACTATATTATGTATCAATATTTAAAAAATGTTTTTTTACTTTATACAGAGTAATGAGATCTTTATGTAAAACATTTACATTTTAGTCATTTAACATTTTAGTCATTTAGAAGATGCTCTAATCCAAAGCGATTTACAGTGCATTCATCTTAAAATAACTAGGTGAGACACCCACATATCATAGTCAAATAATCAGGATTTCAACATTTTTATTATGCATAGCAATGGATACACTAAAATCTATTAATAAAAAATCTGAGAACAGTAATATTTTACAAACACTTGAAGGTACCCATAGCCAATCATTTCTGATAAAGAAAATAGACAAATGTGAAAAAATGGTGAACCTAGCGTGGTCCCGCTTCAAATTACATTCAGCTCATAAATGCTTCATAAAGACTCCATAAGAGCTACATCAATGTGTTACAATGCATCTGTGACTGTATGTCATGTTCTATAAAGGGTTCATAATTGTGGAGTAACTGTGTGACATAACCACCATTGTCAAGTGTGACATATCCCACTATGTCAAATATGACATAAACCTGTGCTTTATAAAGGGTGGCATATGTGCCGCTTAATAAAGGCTTTAGAAATCATATTAAATTGAGGCTTCACAAAGCATTTATAACCCTGTTATGCATCTTGGTAGAGCATTGAAACACCAGGATGGTGTGTTAACACATGACTGACTATAAGTCACTTTGGATAAATTGTACACATTCCATTACTCTAAGCCCTTTCTAGGATGGCCCAACCTCTTTCCCTCATGGGTGCCCAGCCAATATTGGACCTGACCTCAGCTTGACCCAAAATGCTGTGCTGCAGGATGACATAATCTAAAGTGCAATCATGCACAGCCAAAAAAACATTGGTTGGGCCCTTTAAAATCAGTATGTTTTGGGGGGGGGCTAATTGTGTGCAAGAGTGTGCAAAGCTGTCATCAAGGCAAAGGGTGGCTACTTTTAAGAATCTCAAATGTACAATATATCTTGATTTGTTTAATACTTTTTTGGTTACTGCATGATTCCATATGTCTTATTTCATAGTTATTCTACAATGTAGAAAATTGTTTTAAAAAATTAAGAAAAACCCTGGAATGAGTAGTTGTGTCCAAACTTTTGACTGGTACTGTATGTGTTATGAATGACCAAAGGTGTCCCAATTCAAACAAAGTATTACAGGACACTACATAAAGTGTGAATAAATTGGTGAAAAACTGTTTGCTGATTTATGAATGTTCTCATGATCCACATATTACTATAGGGTGTGAGAGGTACTTAGATGGATTGATGGACCTGCAACGTGTGTGTGTGCGTGTGCGTGTGCGTGTGCGTGTGTGTGTGTGTGTGTGTGTGTGTGTGTGTCAGAGCCGAGATCATTTGGAGTAGTCCAACCTGAGACTACCGCACCATGTATACCTCTTCTGTTCTCATACTGGAGACCAGGGCTTGATTACAACCGGTTACAATGGTGTCAACATTTTGTGGCTGACCTTTCAGCGGTGGAGTGAGTGAATGTGACTGGACCCAGCATCTCATGGTATGGCTTGTTATGTCAAAGACCTGACTGGGTCCAGCACCTCACGGTATGGCTTGTTATATTGTTGCGTCAAAGACCTGACTGGGCCCAGCACCCTGCGGTATGGCTAGTTATATTGTTGTATGCGTGTTTGTGTACTGAGGAACATGTAACTTGGTTCCAGAAGAAACACACTTTCAATTTCCTGATGTTGGGGACTTTCATCGGGGTAATTGGTGTCTGGTGTATTGTGACTAACATGACTTCTCTTTAGAGCAGGGGTGGGCATCACAGTTTTGCCTCAGTTCCAGCTAACACACCTCTCCAATAATCACCTAATCATGATCTTCAGTTTAGAATAACATTTGATTAATCAGCTGTGTTTGTTAGGGATAAGGAAAACCGTGTGACACCAATCAGGCCCTCCAGGACTGGAGTTGCCCACCCTTACTTTAGAGCCTATGTCATCTTGTAGCACAACATGTCACCATTTATAAAGCACATGTTTATGTCGTATTCAACATAGTGGGTTATGTCATCTTTGTCATTGGTGATTATGACACAGGTATGGCACATGTATGAACGCTTTAAAAAGCATCATTCTAAATTGGTGCCGATTATATCCCTCTTCTCAATCTCAAACAGTCCTTTGAATGTCTTACGAAGGGATATATTGTTAGAATTGTTGGAGTCCGGGTTGGGAGGATGCGGGGGGAATGGGATGGGGAGTTGGGGGTGTAGGCCTATCTCTTTTTGTTTATTTTTCTTTACATGCCCAATTTATTATTACAAAATCCTGTTTGATTAATATGATAGTTTCTCTGTATGTATTTCTTACTTTTGTTTTTATTTTGAGTGGCTGCTAACGGGTACATGTTATATAAAATGAAAATATGATTTGATATTGATATTGTACCTGTAAACCCAACAACAATAAAAAAAAAATTAAATGAATTGTTTGAGTCATGGTCATTTGTCTTGAAAACATACTGAACAACTGAATATTTATTTAGAATGTCCAACAATGATTTAATCATCCAAATGGCTTTTGCAGATTGTCTTTGACATAAAGCTAAGCATTTCACTCTTGGTATCTTAAGCTGGTTTGCTGATTAGATAACATGTTTCTGCAAACCTCTCAGTCTATACCCCAGCGGGCAGTTTTACCCTCAGAGATGTGTCATGAAGTAGCACTGCATATCTGAATCTAATCCAAGTTAACCATGGATGCATTCTGTAATCTCAGATAGAGTTCAGTGTGTCAAATCGGAGGGCCTGTTGTCTGGACCTCTGGCATTCTCAGGTCGACTCTTTTCTCTGTATATATCAATGATGTTGCTCTTGCTGCTGGTGATTCTCTGATACACCTCAATGCAGACGACACCATTTTGCATACTTCTGGCCCTTCTTTGGACACTGTGCTAACAAACCTCCAAACGAGCTTCAACGCCATACAACACTCCTTCCGTGGCCTCCAACTGCTTTTAAATGCTAGTAAAACTAAGTGCATGCTTCAACCGACCGCTGCTTGCATCCTCCCGCCTGACTAGCATCACTACTCTGGACGGTTCTGACTTAGAATATGTGGACAACTACAAATACCTAGGTGTCTGGTTAGACTGTAATCTCTCCTTCCAGACTCACATTAAGCATCTCCAATCCCAAATTAAATCTAGAATCGACTTCCTATTTCAAAACAAAGCCTCCTTCACTCATGCTGCCAAACATACCCTCATAAAACGGACTATCCTACAGATCCTTGACTTTGGTGATGTCATTTACAAAATAGCCCCCAACACTCTACTCAGCAAACTGGATGTAGTCTATCACAGTGCCATCCGTTTTGTCACCAAAGCCCCATATACTACCCACCACTGTGACATGTATGCTCTCGTTGGCTGGCCCTCATGTTCATCGCCAAACCCACTGGCTCCTGGTCATCTATAAGTCTTTGCTAGGTAAAGCCCTGCATTATCTCAGCTCACTGGTCACCATAGCAACACCCACCCGTAGCACATGCTCCAGCAGGTATATTTCACTGGTCATCCCCAAAGCCAACACTTCCTTTGGCCGCCTTTCCATCCAGTTCTCTGCTGCCAATGACTGGAACAAATAGCAAAAATCACTGAAGATGGAGTCTTATGTCTCCCTCTCTCACTTTAAGCATCAGCTGTCAGAGCAGTTTACCGATCACTTGTACACAGCCAATCTGTAGATAGCACACCCAACTACCTCATCCCCATATTATTACTTACCTTCTTGTTCTTTTGCACCCCAGAATCTCTACTTGCACATCATCATCTGCACATCTATCACTCCAGTGTTAATTCTAAATTATAATTATTTAGCCTCTCTGGCCTATTTATTGCCTTACCTCCCCACTCTTCTACATTTGCACACACTGTACATAGATTTTCTATTGTGTTATTGACTGTACGTTTGCACAACTCTGTGTTGTTGTTTTTGTCGCACTGCTTTGCTTTATCTTGGCCAGGTCGCAGTTGTAAATGAGACCTTGTTCTCAACTGGCCTACCTGGTGAAATAAAGGTGAAATAAAATAAATAAATAAAACATCTGTAATGTCTGTTTTATATTGTCATTGGACAGATCCATCCTTGGCTTTAGTCTCAGTTTGTAAAAGGTTGGAGTCAGCCCTTCCAGTACAGCTGGGGGATTTGGCACAGAGGACCATTAGTGTGTGACAGTGCAGCTGATAGTTTCCTGTCTGTTTCCAATTTGCACTTAGCCATACTTTTTTTTACAATCCCAGTTCCAGCATTTCCCTGGTGTAATGGCGTTTTAATTCCTAGCAGACTTGGGAGGCAGGCATCCATTCCCCTGGCTTGGATTTAGGGTCTCTAGAATAGTGGATAGCACAGCGCAGGATAAAGTGAAGTTTCCCATGACCATGTTTGTTGGGCTTTGAGTCGGAAGTAGGCCTTGGATATATTTTTGTTGGGAATTCTTTATGAAAGTGATTTTCTTTCTGTGCACACCGAGTCTATTGAGCATGCGTAGTGGTCACTAACCTCTGTCGTATTGTGAACAAAAACATTGAATTGTTTGCTGGATGTTCTTGAATGCAAACAGCAGTTCTTGAATACAAAACAGCAATTTTCTCTCAGTTATATTTCCTATTATCCTGGGTCAATTCCATTACAGTTTAATATAATTAGCCATGCAACTTGAAGTATAAAAATGTCCTACTCTTTTAGGCCATTAAGGGTGTTTCTGCTCATTTAACCCTACCACTCAAGTATAACACTTCCCTTCCCATAGCACTTGAGGCTAAATAGACATATTTAGCTAACATATTGTGATATAACAGTTGTATACACAATGGTGGCATGTGTGTCAGGAATGCTCACTCTTCCCTACTGTCTCACTAGAAAAGTCTGTTCCGGCTAACAGCTAGCAACATTACTGCAAGGTTCAGCCAATGCATCATGCAGAACTCTGACTCTGCAAACATATCTGTACATCTATGTCTTGTTAATCGGATGGATTATTGCTTACAAGTGCTAGATGGGCTCCCCTCGGGTCTATGCATTAGACTCTGAATCCAGAGTAGACGTTTGTACAGACATTTCTTCTTGGCAACCACATTTGGTTAAGATTGAAATTCCCTCATCTTCCCTTGATTTTGAAAAGCACATTTGTTCGACCTGAGGGGCATGTGAACGTTTGAATTTTGTCTCTTAAACTATGCACCAGCCATGCTGCAACCCTTGAAGCATTACCATGTAGCTTTTAATATAGTATTTTGTGGTCCTGACAAGACCCAATTCTACAAACACTTTCATTAAGTGTGCAGTACGTAGGATGTCCGGTCCAAACAAAGTGTCAGGGCAACGCTTCTAGATACTGATTGACATAGCATCCAAGACTCTGTGTTCTGATCCACCTGACAAAGCATTGTGTCCACTGTATGCATTGGGAATTTCAAAATGTAATTTACATGCAAACGATCTATGTGAATTTCAAAATAAAAATAGAACAATATAAAGACTTTTCTCAAAGATTGTTTGGAGTAGTAAATGCATTTAGCTGTTTGTATATTTACAATATACAAATACATCAGGACTACATCTAGAGGAGCAAATGGCAGCTGTACAAGAAATACGCCTCCAAGCCTGTAACGTCTGAACATATTAGAGATCAGGTGTTTCTTCACTCTTCCCCAGTCTCCTCTGGTCATCCTCTGGGATTGTGTTGACCTCGCTACTATCCACACTGGCCAATTTGAACTGAACTGGAGTACATGTGCATGCTCTGTTGCCATAAATACTGGTGATGGCACAGCACAGTCCACAGCTGCACTAAGGAGCCGATGTGATGTCCGTGGTTGGAAACAATCCCATGAAGGCGCTCATTCGATTGCATTGGATTTAGGTAGAGCGCAGCAAATGGGTGTACATCTTCATATTGGAGGGAATGAGTGATGATGTTGATGGCTGTAGTGAGAAAATGTGGATCGTTATTTTAATGGGCTTTTTTCCTCTTAGCAGCTCGATAGCCATTAAAGAGTGAATCGTCTGACATGCCGAAAAAGAAGATGGACGGTTTCGGATGGTGTTGGATGGTCATCTGTCTCCTACTGTGCACTCCCACTGATGTAAGAATTGAATCTCTTTACTCTCTCTTTTTCTTTCTCTCTGTGTCTGTCTGTGTTTCTGTCGCTTTCTCTGTCCCTCACACACACACACACACATACAAACGCACGCACACACATATGTGCAGGGCCACATAAGCGCAGAGAAATGCTCTTTTCATGTCTACTGTCTCATTGGTGGGTTAATACACCGTATAACATACTGTGTATGTTTACATTTTTAAAAGGCACGCTCAGTAATAGAACGCCACCGTTTGTTGGTGTTTGTATCCTTTTTAATTCTAGTGAATTATCTATGCAGAAAATCTCAATAACTTTGGTGAACGTTTATATTGATGAATATTCAAAAGTGCACGTGAGATTGGCAAGGGGTCAATATGATGGCATATAGGTCCAGACACTGGTAGGTTAACATGCATTAACTTGTTAACTGATTCTTGTCACTATTGTCCCCATCCATTTATCCCTCTCTGGGGGACAAACTTAAAATCATTGAATACAAAGCAGTGTATCCTGCTTTTGCGTCCAGTGATCACCTAATGATTCAGCAATAGAACACCCACAATTTTGTTATTTTGGCATGACATTTTGTGAACTTTGCCCCATGGTATTTGGGTTCACATTGAGTGATTTGACATGTCTTTGTACACCATTTACTTTGTTTAATTTTCCATGGAGCTCACACGGATTTAAAAGGAGTCGCTCGGCTCTACATTACGGCCTCTTCCTGTGTCCTAAATGAGGATATGGTGACTGAGCGTTTTCAATCGGTCCCCCGTTGAGTTCAAATATAGAATTCAGACACAACCCTGGGCGTAGACACATTTTAAAAATATACTGTGTTGTTTAGCTATTTGCTTACAGCCAAATGAGTCGACAAACTAATGATGGAGATGACAGACAATCTATATACAGTCCAGTTCATTTAGCTTAAGATGACTTCTATCAAATATGAATGAGGCCTTTTTAATTTTGTGATTAGCAAAAATGTTAAATTAATAATGTTTATTAATTCCACTTAAGCTTTGCATTTATATGATTCATATGATTTTCTGCTATTAACTTGATACTGTTCCTTTGGATATTCTATATTTATTATTCTGTCGTGTGATGCAATGTAATGCTATGTGGTATGTTATGTTGTGTAATGCACTGGGTTCTCTTACTTGTAGATCTTTGTTGTGGCTAGCCCAGAGGTGAACGAGACCCAGGAGTACGTACCGGTGAATGTTTACCACGACACAGACGTCACCAGGAAAAAGATTGTGACCGCCCAGTTTGAGTGCTACCAGAAAATCATGAAAGATAACGACCACAACAAAATAGGTAAAATGATCAAAAATGCATGACCTGTGTACAGGCACCACTGTCATTGGCATAGTGGGTCATGGTAAATTATTATTTGTGTGAGGGAAAGTGAGCGTCTGAATCCCAAATAGGGAAAAGTTGTCTTGTAGCAAAATTAGGTTGCTACATTGACATACTTATTTTTTCTTTATTGTAGAAAATTCTGAAGCTAGTACCACTCATTGTGAATGGCAACATCCTCAACCGATTAGGTAGGATAACTTGATTATCGAGTGCTTGTGCTCATGTATGAGTTTGAATCTTAAGTGGGTTTGATTCATGTTACACAAGCACTCGAGCTGAGCAACTGATGTCCAACGAGGAGGTATTTAATAGGGAGAAAAAAAAGCTTGTTTAGTTCATGGCTGACAAGATTTGATAATCCCACCAGTCTTATTTGTATCCAGGGAATTAACATTAGCCAATCGGCAGGTGAGGAGAGAAAAGGTGCTGAGGGACTGAGAGGAATGCCAATATATCAGTGCTGCAGTAATTTGGTGTCATTTACACAAGGGGCTTTAATCAGCCCCTTATTTGAATGCTAATCTGCTAGCGTTGTATCTGATTAGCTTTAGGCTTGCGTGATATACCATTTATACCATATACCGGGGTATTTAAAGATACCGACTGTATGATTTTCAATACATTTTATTTAACTAGGCAAGTTAATTAAGAACAAATTCTTATTTACAATGACGGCCTACCGAAAGGCAAAAAGCCTCATGCTGGGGTATAAAAAAATATAAAGAAATAAATACATATATAGGAAAAAACACACCTCACGACAAGAGAAACACCACAACACTACATAAAGAGAGACCTAGGACAACAACATGGCATGGCAGCAACACAAGAAAACACAACATGGTAGCAACACAACATGACAGCAACGTGGTAGTAACACAACATGGCAGCAGCACAAAACATGGTACAAACATTTTTGGGCACAGACAACAGCACAAAGGGCAAGAAGGTAAAGACAGCAATACATCACGCGAAGCAGCCACAACTGTCAGTAAGAGTGTTCATGATTGAGTATTTGAATGAAGAGATCGAGATAAAACTGTCCAGTTTGAGTGTTTTTTGCAGCTCGTTCCAGTCGTTAGCTGCAGCGAACTGAAAAGAGGAGCGACCCAGGGATGTGTGTGCTTTGGGGACCTTTAACAGAATGTGACTGGCAGAACGGGTGTTGTATGTGGAGGATGAGGGCTGCAGTAGGTATCTCAGATAGAGGGGACTGAGGCCTAAGAGGGTTTTATGAATAAGCATCAACCAGTGAGTCTTGCGACATGTATACAGAGATGACCAGTTTACAGAGGAGTATAGAGTTCAGGGATGTGTCCTATAAGGAGCATTGGTGGCAAATATGATGGCCGAATGGTAAAAAACATCTAGCCACTCGAGATCACCCTTACCTGCCGATCTATATATATACTGTATATATCATGTTTTTGTATTATTTTTATTTCACCTTTATTTAACCAGTTAGGCCAGTTGAGAACAAGTTATCATTTACAGCTGCGACCTGGCCAAGATAAAGCAAAGCAGTGCGACACAAACAACACAGAGTTACACATGGAATTAACAAACATACAGTCAATAACACAATAAAAAAGTATATATACAGTGTGTACAAAAAGGTCAGATAAGGGAGGTAAGGCAATAAATAGTCCATAGTTTAAACACTGGAGTAATAGATGTGCAGAAGATGAATGTGCAGGTAGAGATACTGGGGTGCAAAGGAGCAAAAAAGTAAAAATAACAGTATGGGGATGAGGTTGTTGGATGGGCTATTTATAGATGGGCTATGTACAGGTGCAGTGATCTGTGAGCTGCTCTGACAGCTGGTGCTTAAAGTTAGTGAGGGAAATATGAGTCTCCAGCGTCAGTGATTTTAGCAGTTCATTCCAGTCATTGGCAGCAGAGAACTGGAAGGAAAGGTGGCCAAAGGAGGATTTGGCTTTGGGGGATGACCAGTGAAATATACCTGCTGGAGCATCCAATTTGCTGAGTAGAGTGTTGGAGGCTATTTTGTAAATGACGTCGCCGAAGTCAAGGATCGGTAGGATAGTCAGTTTTACAAGGGTATGTTTGGCAACATGAGTGAAGGATGCTTTGTTTGCGAAATAGGAAGCCGATTCTAGATTTCATTTTTTATTGGAGATGCTTAATGTGAGTCTGGAAGGACAGTTTACAGTCTAGCCATACACCTAGGTATTTATAGATGTCCACATATTCTAAGTCAGAACCGTCCAAAGTAGTGATGCTGAACGGGCGGGCAGGTGCTGGTAGCAATTGGTTGAAGAGCATGCATTTAGTTTTCCTTGCATTTAAGAGCAGTTGGAGGCCACGGAAGGAGAGTTGAATGGCATTGAAGCTCGTCTGGCGGTTAGTTAACACAGTGTCCAAAGAAGGGCCAGAAGTATACAGAATGGTATCGTCTGCGTAGAGGTGGATCAGAGAATCACCAGCAGCAAGAGAGACATCATTGATGTTTACAGAGAAAAGAGTCGGCCCAAGAATTGAACCCTGTGGCACCCCCATAGAGACTGCCTAAGGTTCCAACAATAGGCCCTCCGATTTGACACACTGAACTAAGTCTGAGAAGTAGTTGGTGTTCCAGGCCAGGCAGTCATTTGAGAAACCAAGGCTGTTGAGTCTAAGAATGTGGTGATTGACAAAGTCGAAAGCCTTGGCCAGGTCTATGAATACAGCTGCACAGTATTGTCTCTTATCGATGGAGTTTATGATATTGTTTAGGACCTTGAGCTTGGCTGTGGTGCACCCATGACCAGCTCGGAAACCAGACTCCATGGCGGAGAAGGTACGATGGGATTCGAAATGGTCGGTGATCTGTTTGTTAACTTGGCTTTCGAAGACCTTAGAAGGGCAGGGCAGGATAGATATAGGTATGTTGCAGTTTAGGTCTAGAGTGTCTCTCCCTTTGAAGAGGGGGATGACCATGGCAGCTTTCCAATCTTTGGGGACCTCAGGAACGAAAGAGAGGTTGAACAGGCTAGTAATTGGAGTTGCAACAATTTCGGATGATCATTTTAGAAAGAGAGGGTCCAGAGTTTCTAGCCCTGCTTATTTGTTGAGGTCCAGATTTTGCAGCTCTTTCAGAACATCAGCTATCTGGATTTGCGTGAAGGAGAAATGGGGGAGGATTGGGCAAGTTGCTGTGGGGTGTGCAGGGCTGTTGACTAGGGTAGGGTGGGCCAGGTGGAAAGCATGGCCAGCCGTAGATAAATGCTTCTTGAAATTCTCAATTATCGTGGATTTATCAGTGGTGACAGTGTTTCCTAGCCTCAGTGCAGTGGGCAGCTGGGAGGAGGTGCTCTTATTCTCTATGGACTTTACAGTGTCCCAGAGTTTACGTCTCTACAATCTAGCATGGGTAGGATGGTCATCTGAATCGGGGTTAGTTTGGCAGCTGGGGTGAAAGAGGAGCGATTACAATAGAGGAAACCAAGTCTAGCCTGCAGCTTTGATATGTGCTGAGAGAAAGACAGTGTACCGTCTAGCCATTCTCCCAAGCACTTGTATGAGGTGACTACCTCAAGCTCTAAACCCTCAGAGGTAGTAATCACACCAGTGTGGAGAGGGGCATTCTTTTTACCAAACCACATGACCATTGTTTTGGAGATGTTCAAAACAAGGTTAAGGGCAGAGAAAACCTGTTGGACACTAAGCAAGCTTTGTTGTAGAGCGTTTAACACAACATGCGGAGAGGGGTCAGCTGAGTATGTTAAATCTAACTCAGGGCTCCAGCTATGCATCTGGTTTGCTAACTTGCTAGCTAAGTGGCGAGATGTCAAGATCAACAACAGAGACATTCAACCCCCTCCTGATCCCTGGTGCAGTGGTGTAAAGTACTTAAGCAAAATACTTTGAAGTACTATTCAAGTAGCGTTTTGGGTTTTCTGCACTTTACTTTACTCTAAACATTTTTTGTACTACTTTTACTTTTACTTCACTACATTCCTAAAGAAAAAAATCAACATTTTACTCCATATATGTTCCCTGACACCTAAAAGTACTTGTTACATTTTGAATACTGAGCAGGACAGGAAAATGGTTCAATTCACACACTTATCAAGAGAATACGTGGTCATCCCTACTGCCTCTGATCTGGCGGACTCACTAAACACAAATGCAAAATTTGTAGATTATGTCTGAGTGTTGGAGTGTGCCCCTGGCTATCCTTTAATTTGAAAAACATTAAAATGGTGCTGTCAGCTTTGCTATATATGAGGAATTTGAAGTGATTTATATTTTCTTTTACTTTTGATACTGAAGTAAATTTGGGCAATTACATCTACTTTTAATACTTAAGTATATTTAGAACCAAAATTATATATATATATATATATTTATATATATTTTTAAAATAGTGCCCCAATCCTAATTAGCATTCAGTCACACCAGCAATCAGCTAGGAGATGTTCGCTTGGAGTCTTGACTAATTAGCAGTCCTATCTCACTTATAATCAGTATTTCATTTTAGGGTAACCCTACAGGTGTAATACCAAAACTTTTTAAAGACCCTAAACATACTTAACTGACTATTTCAAACTAAACGTTTGGAGATATTTGGGGAATTATATTTGCCACTTTTCTTTTTTCAATAATGCTTTTGACTTTAGTGTTATATTGATTTATTAAAATGTTTGTGTGGGTGGATGCTACAGTAGGAGGTATGACACATTTTCTTCAGTAGAAGGCCCAATCTTTGTCAGGGAAATGTTTTCTAAAATAAGTCTCCCCATCAAGAGCAACGTCTAGCTCTTCTATTATTTCAAGCGTTATTGTCACCACATGCCAGGGGATTGTGAATTTCAATCCAAAGCTTTAAAACCCACATCCCACCCTGTTGTCAAAAACAAAGTCTGAAACTCCCGACTATTAGATAAAAGTGAAGAAAAGTAAATAATGAGACAAGCAGGGATATTTTTGTTTTTTCAAATTCAAACCCAAGAAAGGGTATTCCTTTCTGATTCAATGTTGTTCCCTAAGATTGAATTTAGTCAACTGGACTTTTTGGTGGATGGAAGACAGTATCAGGAAGCAGTTCTATATTTAGAAATCAGTCTGATGTGAGATGTTTCATTATCTGGGTTTTCCACAGTAATATCTCATTGCCACCATACAGTTAGGGGCTTAGTCAGAATCAATAGTTGTTAATTCGTTAGTTTTGTACATAACAAACTGATAAGTAGAAAAAAACAACAAAGACATTAGCAACAAGATATTTCAGAAGATGTCTCCAATAACTTCTGTATGTAATGTCAACAAACAACATTAAAAGATTTAATATACTCATATACAGCCTGAATTCAAAATGTATTAAATATATTTATTGTGTCGCCAATGTACACTCAATAGCCCATAATGAAAAAGTGAAAATGTTTTTTTTTTCAAATGTTTGCAAATGTATTGAACATGAAATACAGAAATATCTCAAATATTCACACCACTGAGTCAATATTTTGTAGAAGTATTTTGGCAGTGATTACAGCTGTGAGTCTCTAAGAACTTCCCACACCTGGATTGTGCAACATTTGCCACTTATTCTTTTCAAAATTCTTCAAGCTCTGTCAAATTGATTGTTGATCATTGCTTGACAACCATTTTGGAGTCTTTTTTTCATGCAGATTTAAGTCAAAACTGTAAATTTGGCATTGTGTTCTTGGTTATTGTCCTGCTGAAAGGTGAACTCATCTCTCAGTCTCTGGTGGAAAGTAGCCTGAACCAGGTTTTCCTCTAGGATTTTGCCTGTGCTTATCTCCATTCCATTTATGTTTTATCCTGAAAAGCTCCCCAGTCCTTAATGATTACAAGCATACCCATAACATGAGGCAGCCAACACTAACATAACACATAACGTAACATAACACATAACACAGTTAATTGCTTTGCCACATTTTTTGCAGTATTACTTAATTAAGTGCCTTGTTGCAAAGAGGATGCATGTTTTGGAATAATTGTTTTATTATGCTTCCTTCATTTCACTGTCAATTAGGTTATTATTGTGGAGTAACTACAATATTGTTGATCCATCCTCAGTTTTCTCCTGTCATTAAACTCTGTAAATGTTCTAAAGTCACTATTGGGTGGTTTCCTTCCTCTCCGGGAACTGAGTTTGAAAGGATGCCTGTATCTTTGTAGTGACTGGGAGTATTGATACACCATCCAAAGTTTAATTAATAACTTCACCATGCTCAAAGGGGATTTACTGTATACTTTTTTTACCCATCCAATAGGTTCCCTTCTTTGCGATCCATTGGAAAATCTCGCTGGTCTTTGTGGTTAAATCTACGTTTGAAATTCACTGCTCGACTGAGAGACCTTCAAAACAAATCAAATTGTTGCAGTTTTAAAAAATATGGATAAAAAAATAAAATAAAAGTAACAAGTAATTAAAGAACAGCAGTAAAATACCAATAGCGAGACTATATACTGTAACAGGGGGGTACCGGTTCAGAGTCAATGTGCGGGGGGGGGGGGGGGGGGGGGGGGGGTTAGTTGAGGTAATATGTAAAGTGACTGTGCATAGATGGTAACAACAGAGAGTAGCAGCAGTGTAAAAGAAGGGGGGACACTGCAAATAGTCTGGGTAGCCATTTGATTAGATGTTCAGGAGTCTTATGGCTTGAGGATAGAAGCTGTTTAGAAGCCTCTTGGACCTAGACTTGGCACTCCGGTATCGCTTGCCATGCGGTAGCAGAGAGAACAGTCTATGACTAGGGTGGCTGGAGTTTTTGACAATTTGTAGGGCCTTCCTCTGACACCGCCTGGTATAGAGGTCCTGGATGGCAGGAAGCTTGGTCCCAGTGATGTAGTGGGCCGTTTGTACTACCCTCTGTCGTGCCTTGTGGTCGGAGCCGAGCAGTTGCCATACCAGGCAGTGATGCAACCAGCTCTCGATGGTGCAGCTGTAGAACCTTTTGAGGATCTGAGGACCCATGCCAAAACTTTTCAGTCTCCTGAGGGGGAATAGGTTTTGTCGTGCCTGTTGAGGGAGAGATTGTTGTCCTGGCACCACACGGCCAGGTCTCTGACCTCCTCCTCGTCGTTGTCTGTGATCACTGTTGCGTCATCGGCAAACTTGATGATGGTGTTGGAGTCATGCCTGGCCATGCAGTCATGAGTGAACATGGAGTACAGGAGGAGACTGATCACACACCCCTGAGGGGCCCCTGTGTTGAGGATCAGCGTGGGGGATGTGTTGTTACCTATCCTTACCACCTGTGGGCGGCCCGTCAGGAAGTCCAGGATCCAGTTGCAGAGGGAGGTGTTTAGTCCCAGGGTCCTTAGTTTATTGATGAGCTTTGAGGGCACTGTGGTGTTGAACGCTGAGCTGTAGTCAATGAATAGCATTCTCACATAGGTGTTCCTTTTGTCCAGGTGTGAAAAGGCAGTGTGGAGTGCAATGGAGATTGCATTATCTGTGGATCTGTTAGTGCGGTATGCAAACTGGAGTGAGTCTAGGGTTTCTGGGACAATGGTGTTGATGTGAGCCATGAGCAGCCTTTCAAAGCACTTCATGGCTACAGACGTGAGTGCTACGGGTCAGTAGTCATTTAAGCAGTTCCTGGGCACAGGCACTATGGTGTTCTGCTAAAAACATCTTGGTATTACAAACTTGGACAGTGAAAGGTTGAAAATGTCAGTGAAAACACTTGCCAGTTGGTAAGCGCATGCTCGCAGTACACGTCCTGGTAATCCGTCTTGCCCCGCGGCCTTGTGAATGTTGACCTGTTTAAAGGTATTACTCACATCGGCTGCGGAGAGCGTGATGACACAGTCTTCCGGAACAGCTGGTGCTCTCATGCATGTTTCAGTGTTCTTTGTCTCGAATCGTGCATAGAAGTAGTTTAGTTTGTCTGGTTGGCTTGTGTCACTGGGCAGCTCTCGGCTGTGCTTCCTTTGTAGTCTGTAATGGTTTGCAAGCCCTGCCACATCCGACGAGAATCAGAGCCGGTGTAGTGTGATTCGATCTTAGTCCTGTATTGATGCTTTGCCTGTCTGATGGTTCGTCGCAGGGCATAGCAATATTTCTTATAAGCTTAGGGGTTAGAGTCCCGTTCCTTGAAAGCGGCAGCTCTAGCCTTTAGCTCAGTGCGGATGTTGCCTGTAAATCCATGGCTTCTGGTTGAGGTATGTACGTACGGTCACTGTGGGGACGACATCATCGATGCACTTATTGATGAAGCCAATGACTGATGTGGTTTCCTCCTCAATTCCATCGTAGGAATCCCGGAACTTCAAGTCTGTGCTAGCAAAACAGTCCTGTATCTTAGCATCTGCTTCATCTGAACACGTTTTTATTGATCTAGTCACTGGTGCTTCCTGATTTAATTTTTGCTTGTAATCAGGAGGATAGAATTATGGTCAGATTTGCCAAATGGAGGGTGAGGGAAAGCTTTGTATGCACCTCTGTGTGTGGAGTAAAGGTGGTCCAGAGATGTATTCCCTCTGGTTGCACATTTAACATGCTGATAGAAATTTGGTAAAACGGATTTAAGTTTCCCTGCATTAAAGTCCCCTGCTACTAGGAGTGCCGCCTCTGGGTGAGCGTTTTCTTGTTTGCTTACGGGGGAATACAGCTCATTCAATGCTGTCTTAGTGCCCTTGATGGTATGTAAACATCTACGAAAAATACAGATGACAACTCTAGGTAGATAGTGTGGTCTACAGCTTATCATGAGATACTCTACCTCAGGCGAGCAATAGCTTGAGACTTCCTTAGATATTGTGCACCAGCCATTATTTACAAAAATCCATAGTCCGCCGCCCTTTGTCTTACCAGACGCCGCTGATCTATCCTGCCTGTACATCGTATAACCAGCCAGCAACATGTTGATAGTGTCGTCGTTCAGCCACGACTCCGTGAAGCATAAGATACCACAGTTTTGAATGTCCCGTTGGTAGCTTAATCTTCCGCATAGGTCATCTATTTTACTCTCCAAAGATTGCACGTTTGCTAGCAGAATGGAAGGAAGTGGAGGTTCGCCTACGAATTCTCAGCCCTCCTTCTGGCCCTTTATTCTCTGCCTCCTCTTCACTCAAGTCACAGGGATCTGGGCCTGTTCCCGAGAAAGCAGTATGTCATTCGCGTTGGCCTCGTCAGACTCGTTAAATGAGAAAAAGGATTATGCCGGCCAGTGTTGAGTAATCGCAGTCCTGATGTCCAGAATTTATTTTCGGTCATAAGAGACGGTAGCGGCAACGTTATGTACAAAATAAGTAAAAAAAAAAAGTTACAAAAACATCACAAATACACAAACAAAAAACATAATCAGTTGGGGACACATAAAACTTCAGCCTTCTTCTCCGGCGCCATTGTTGACCTTACAAATAATTGTATGTGTGGGGTACAGAGATGAGGCAGTCATGAAAAAATCATGTTAAACACTTTTATTGCACACAGATTGAGTCCATGCAATTTATTAGGTGACTTGTTAAGCAAATTATTACTCCTGAACTTATGTAGGCTTGCCAAAACAAAATGGTTGAATAGTTATTGACTCAAGATATTTCAGCTTTTCATTTTTTATTCCACTTTGACATTATGGGGAATTGTGTGTAGGCCAGTGACAAAAACAATCAAAATGTAATTGATTTTTAATTCAGGCTGTAACACAACAACATGTTGAAAAAGTCCAGGGTTGTGAATTCTTTCTGAAGACACTGTATGTACTTACATCACATATTGATTTAAACTGCGTATTGGCTTGACCTGCTTCGGTGAACCACAGTGTTGATTAGTGTAACAGACAGTGTCAGTGACCTCACCTCTCAGTGCTCCTGCTTTATTTGAACAGGTTTCTTCTCTGATGGTTTCTATGCTGCAGGGCCAGTGTGTAACCGGACTTGGGATGGGTGGCTGTGCTGGGACGACACAGAGGCAGGCTTCACTTCAGAGCAGTACTGCCCTGACTACTTCCAGGACTTTGACCCCTCAGGTAACCTCCGAAGCCCACGAAGATTGTGGCTGCTATCAGTGTAATTGTCTGCATCATTTCCAATTTCCCATATATAGTTTTTTGTAAATATATATTATTTAAAGATATTTTTATATATTTTCCTTTTTTATTATTTTCCTCTAACCCTACCATCCCTCCCCTGATTAGAGTAAACTAATGGACAACAATACTTAGGCGTCCACTTCCAGCCTATACATACTACCTACATTTCACGGACCGTATATATTACATTAGTTATCCTTTGTTTGTTTTTAGTCCCAGCCTACAGCTACCCTCAACCCCTCCCATCTATCTCTGAAGACCATCCAGTTTTCCATTGTGCTGTGATGTTTCACAGAAGTTCTGAAGCTTGTATTTCTCATAGTTTCTACAGATTGTAAATTTAAGATAAACACATTTGCTAAGAGTATTATTATATTACTGATCGATTGACTATGATTATCAAATCACCCAGCAGCGCTATTTGTAGAGTTGGCTAAATGTTGAATTTTTTTCAGCTATTCCTGAACCTGCGATCAAAAACAAGCTACAAATGAGCAGTACCGAAACAAGTGATCTAATGATTCTGTCTCTTCTTTTTTATTTATCACAATTGTGACTGACCGCCTTGATTCGGTCTAATGTAGCAAAAATTGAAATTGTGTTATATCATACACTGCATTTGAGAAACAATGGGAAAGTAATTATGCTTTGAAAGTTGATAAACTTATAACCTCACTTTTGAGAAAATGGTCTTTGAATGTTTTAGTACCTACAGGAGAGGTCTTTGTCTACACCCATTCAGCATCGTTCACACCCTCTTAACCTCTAGCGTCGAGCAAACCCGTAGCCGGGAGCGTAATCGTTAGCCTCAAGCTCATTACCATAACGCAACGTTAACTATTCATGAAAATCGCAAATGAAATGAAATAAATATATTCACTCACAAGCTTAGCCTTTTGTTAACAACACTGTCATCTCAGATTTTCAAAATATGCTTTTGAACCATAGCTACACAAGCATTTGTGTAAGTATTGATAGCCTAGCATAGCATTAAGCCTAGCATTCAGCAGGCAACATTTTCACAAAAACAAGAAAAGCATTCAAATATAATCATTTACCTTTGAAGAACTTCGGATGTTTTCAATGAGGAGATTCTCAGTTAGATAGCAAATGTTAATTTTTCCAAAAATATTATTTGTGTAGGAGAAATCGCTCCGTTTTGTTCATCACGTTTGGCTAAGAAAAAAATCTGAAAATGCAGTCTCTACAACGCCAAACTTTTTACCAAATTAACTCCATAATATCGACAGAAACATGGCAAAAGTTGTTTAGAATCAATCATCAAGGTGTTTTTCACATATCTATTCGATGATAAATAATTTGTGGCAATTGGGTTTCTCCTCGGAAGATGCAGCTGGAGATTACGCAATAATTGCGATGGAGGACACCAAGCGACCACCTGGTTGGTATATGTAGTGTAAAATGGTCAATCTTCCAATGATATGCCTACAAATACGTCACAATGCTGTCGACACTATGGGGAAACGACAGAAAGTCTAAGCTCATTCGTGACCCATTCACAGCCATATAAGGACTCATTGGAACACAGCGCCTTCAAAATCTGGGGCACTTCCTGTTTGAAATGTCATCTTGGTTTCACCTGTAGCATCAGTTCTGTGGCACTCACAGACAATATCTTTGCAGTTTTTGAAACATCAGAGTGTTTTCTTTCCAAAGCTGTCAAGTATATGCATAGTCGAGCATCTTTTCGTGACAAAATATCGCGCTTAAAACGGGAACGTTTTTTTATCCAATAATGAAATACCGCCCCCAGAGTTTAAGCTTTATACCCACCCATCTCTTTAAGGATTAATCCGAGCGTTCTGTCCCAACAACAACAGTCAAGCACCCAAGCTAACTGGCTAATGTTAGCTAGCTTTCTACCAACTTCCAGATACAAATGAGAGAACAGCTCACTGACCATTTTACTCGCCCTAGCAGAGCTGGTTAGGCTGTTTTTGTGGTATCCACAGCATTGGTGACTGCAACTGTGCTGCTGGCAACAATTTTTCTTTTGCCAGCGTTTACTGACACCGACCATAATCAACGGGTGTTGAGCTTTCGTAAATTCCTCAGTTATTCTGCACTCTGGCACAGTCAGACGAGAGTGCTCTGAAAAATCAGAGTAGATAGCCAGAGCGAATTTACCAGCTGGCTGTCAACAGTTGTTGCAGTGACATTCTAATGAAATGGTTACTTGCATAGTGGAGTCTTTTGTTAAGACATGTAGCTAGCTAGGTAAACAACAAACCATAATCCCAACTCATGACGTTACAGCCCTGTATGAATCTGCAGAGAGCTAACCAACCAGGTTCAATATTAGCTAGCTAACATTAGGCTGTAACTAGCAAAAGCAAATTGTGCTGAGATACGAATAATAAGATCATACACGTAATTTTAGCCAGTGAGCCAGCCAGCTAACGTTAGCTAACTAGCTAACTGTACAATTTAACTTGAAATGAAAATGACTTTCTGTCAAAATTAGAAACTTGCAATATCTGAAAATGTAGCTAGCTAGACTATTTTACCCTGAATTCGGAGTAGATAGCCAGAGCGAATTTACATTTACCTATGTAGACAGGTCTGGTAGCATAAATCATATCTAATTTGGCTAACTTTCTATTAAAATATATTGTAGTGAAATCCTTTCTTTCTTTCGGTAAATATATACTGAGTACTTCACATTTGGAACATTTGATTGGTAAACTACACGGTAATGTAAAGGTTGTATTCTTTTTTTATTGTATTGTATTTCAAAATGTTGTTTGGTGAATCATGGATGACTCCATCATTTGTAACAAGTTTCTGTAAATAGTTTTTTGTTCGATGTTGAAGAGAAAAAAATATTTGGTGTATTTTTCCCTTTTTTCCATCCAGTTGGCTTTATTTTTAGAATATATTACACTTGATCTTTCATGAATAAATTGCTCCATTTCTTTTAGTTTTTCCTCGAACTTATTCTGTGCTTTCTGCGTCATGTTCTGTCTTAGAATACTTCTAAAATTGCAGACTCAGGGTGTTCCAGTTCAGTGGTACCAAGTAGATATGCCGTACTAATAAACCTCAGGATTTTGTTCTAGCCCAGCACTAGCACATCTGTTTCAAATTATAATCTAATCATGGTCATAAATCTGGACCACGACCAGTTTTAATCAGTGTGTTAGTGCTGGGCTGGAACAAAGGCCTGCACACCATGACAAATCAAATCACATTTTATTTGTCACATGCTTTGTAATCCACAGGTGTAGACGAACAATGAAAGGCTTACTAACTAACGGGTCCTTTTCCAACAATGCAGGGTTAAAGATAAAGATAAAAATAAATACATTGAAATAGTGACACAAGGAATAAATACACAGTGAATAACGAATAACAATAAACGATAAAAATAAAGAGTTAATATAACATGGCTATGTACTGGGAGTACTAGTACCGAGTTAATTTTCAGAGGTACGAGGTAATTGAGGTAGCTATATGTAAGGGTAAAGTGACTAGGCAACAGGATAGAAAATACACAATAGCAGCAGGGTATGTGGTGAGTGTGAAAGTGCGTGTGAGTGTGTGTGTGGCGTCAGTATGCATGTGTGCATGTGTTATGTGTGTGGGTGTATGTAGTGTGTATGTGTGTGTAGGGGGTGTCAGTGTAAGTATATGTGACTGTGTGGGTAGAGTCTAGTCAAGTGATTGGGTCTTAATGTAGACAGCAGCCTCTCTGAGTTAGTGATTCCTGTTACATATAGATAACATTATATGAGGTGGCATTGTTTAAAGTGGCTAGTGATACATATACTGTATTACATCAATTTTTTCATTATTAAAGTGGCTAGAGTTGAGTCAGTATGTTGACAGCAGCCACTCAATGTTAGTGATGGCTGTTTAACAGTCTGATGGCCTTGAGAGGAAAGCTGTTTTTCAGTCTCTCGGTCCCAGCTTTGATTCACCTGTACTGACCTAGCCTTCTGGATGGTAGTAGTGGTGTGAACAGTCAGTGGCTCGGGTGGTTGATGTCCTTGATGGTCTTTTTGGCCTTCCTGTGACATCGGGTGCTATAGGTGTCATGGAGGGCAGGTAGTTTGACCCCGGTGATGCATTGTGCAGACCGCTCTACCCTCTGGAGAGCCTTGCGGTTGAGGGCGGTCTAGTTGCCGTACCAGGCTGTGACACAGCCTGACAGGATGCTCTCAATTGTGCATCTGTAAAAGTTTGTCAGGGTTTTGGGTGATATTCCAAATTTATTCAGCTTCCTGAGGTTGATGAGGCACTGTTGTGCCTTCATCACCACACTGTCTGTGTGAGTGGACCAGTTCAATTTGCCTGTGATGTGTACGCCAAGGAACTTAAAACGTTCCAACTTCTCCACTGCTGTCCCTTCGATGTGGATAGGAGGGTGCTCCCTCTGCTGTTTCCTGAAGTCCACGATCATCTCCTTTGTTTTGTTGACGTTGAGTGAGAGGTTGTTTTCCTGACACCACACTCCGAGTGCCCTCACCTCCTCCCTGTAGGCTGTCTCGTCGTTGTTGGTAATCAAGCCCAATACTGTTGTGTCGTCTGCAAACTTGATGATTGAGTTGGAGGCGTGCATGGCCATGCAGTCATGGGTGAACAGGGAGTACAGGAGGGGGCTGAGCACGCACTCTTGTGGGGCCCCAATGTTGAGGGTCAACGAAGTGGAGATGTTGTTTCCTAAATTCACCACCTGGGGGCGGCACGTCAGCAAGTCCAGGACCCAATTGCACAGTGTGGGGTTGAGACTCAGGGCCTCCAGCTTGATGTTGAGCTTGTAGGGTACTATGGTGTTGAATGCTGAGCTATAGTCAATGAACAGTATTCTTACATAGGTATTCCTCTTGTCCAGATGGGATAGGGCAGTGTGCAGTGTGATGGCTATTGCGTCGTCTGTGGACCTGTTGGGGCGGTATGGAAACTGAAGTGTGTCTAGGGTGGCTAGATATGATCTTTGACTATTCTCTCAAAGCACTTCATGATTACAGAAGTGAGTGCTATGGGGCGGTAGTCATTTAGTTCAGTTATCTTTGCCTTCTTTGGTACAGGAACAATGTCATGTTCTGTCTTAGAGTACTTCTAAAATTGCAGATTTAGGGTGTTCCAGTTCAGTGGTACCAAGTAGATATGCTGTACTAATAAACCGCAGGATTTTGTTCTAGCCCAGCACGAGCACATCTGTTTCAAATTATAATCTAATCATAGTCATAAATCTGGACCACGACCAGTTTTAATCCGTGTGTTAGTGCTGGGCTGGAACAAGGGCCTGCACATCATGTCAAATCAAATCACATTTTATTTGTCACATGCTTTGTAATCCACAGGTGTAGACGAACAATGAAAGGCTTACTAACTAACGGGTCCTTTTCCAAAAATGCAGGGTTAAAGATAAAGATAAAAATAAATACATTGAAATAGTGACACAAGGAATAAATACACAGTGAATAACGAATAACAATAAACGATAAAAATAAAGAGTTAATATAACATGGCTATGTACTGGGAGTACTAGTACCGAGTTAATTTTCAGAGGTACGAGGTAATTGAGGTAGCTATATGTAAGGGTAAAGTGACTAGGCAACAGGATAGAAAATACACAATAGCAGCAGGGTATGTGGTGAGTGTGAAAGTGCGTGTGAGGCGTCAGTATGCATGTGTGCATGTGTTATGTGTGTGGGTGTATGTAGTGTGTATGTGTGTAGGGGGTATCAGTGTAAGTATATGTGACTGTGTGGGTAGAGTCTAGTCAAGTGATTGGGTCTTAATGTAGACAGCAGCCTCTCTGAGTTAGTGATTCCTGTTACATATAGATAACATTATATGAGGTGGCATTGTTTAAAGTGGCTAGTGATACATATACTGTATTACATCAAGTTTTTCATTATTAAAGTGGCTAGAGTTGAGTCAGTATGTTGACAGCAGCCACTCAATGTTAGTGATGGCTGTTTAACAGTCTGATGGCCTTGAGAGGAAAGCTGTTTTTCAGTCTCTCGGTCCCAGCTTTGATTCACCTGTACTGACCTAGCCTTCTGGATGGTAGTAGTGGTGTGAACAGTCAGTGGCTCGGGTGGTTGATGTCCTTGATGGTCTTTTTGGCCTTCCTGTGACATCGGGTGCTATAGGTGTCATGGAGGGCAGGTAGTTTGACCCCGGTGATGCATTGTGCAGACCGCTCTACCCTCTGGAGAGCCTTGCGGTTGAGGGCGGTCTAGTTGCCGTACCAGGCTGTGATACAGCCCGACAGGATGCTCTCAATTGTGCATCTGTAAAAGTTTGTCAGGGTTTTGGGTGCTCGAATTTCGTCTACCTTGTTTTCAAGAGACTGGACATTGGCTAGTAGTATACTCGGGAGTGGTGTGCGATGTGCACGTCTACGGAACCTGACCATGTGGCCTCTTCATCTGCCACTTCTGCGGCATCATTGTTTTGGATCAACTACTGGAATTAGCTCCATTGTCCTGGGTGGTGGTCCGAACAGAGGATCTGCTTCGGGAAAGTCGTATTCCTGGTCGTAATGTTGGTAAATTGACGTTGCTCTTATATCCCATAGTTATTCCCGGCTGTATGTAAAAAGACTTAAGATTTCCTGGGGTAACAATGTAAGAAATAATAAATACAAAAATGAAATACTGCATAGTTTCCTAAGAACTCGAAGTGTGTGTACATAGTCAGTGCAGGAGAGTTTGTGCAAAAAAAGTGTATGTGTGTGTTGGAGTGTCAGTGTAGTATGTGTGAGTGTGTGGGTCAAGTCCAGTGTGTGTGCATAGAGTCAATGCCAGAGAGTTAGTGCAAGAACGGGTCAATGCAGGTAGTCTGTGTAGCCATCTGATTAGCTATTTAGCAGTGGGGGTAGAAACTATTCACAGTCCCAGACTTGGTGCACTGTTTTTTTTTATTTAACTAGGCAGTTCAAACAAGAACACATTCTTATTTACAATGTCGGCCTACCCCGGCCAAACCCTAACTACGCTGGGCCAATTGTGTGCCGCCCTATTGAACTCCCAATCACAGCCGGTTGTGATACAGCCTGGAATCGTACCAGGGTCTGTAGTGAAACTTCTAGCACTGAGATGCAGTGCCTTAGACCGCTGCATCACTCTGGAGCCCAAGTAGTGCATTCTGTGTGGTAGCAGAAAGAACAGTCAATGGCTTGAGTAGCTGGAGTCTTTGAACATTTTTGGGGTCTTCCTCTGACGCCTGGTACAGAGGTCCTGGATGGCAGGGAGCTTGGCCCCAGTGATGTACTGGGGCGTACTCACCACCCTCTGTAGAGCCTTGCAGTTTCCATACCAAGGGTGATGCAGCCAGTCAATGGTGCAGCTCTAGAACTTTTTGAGGATCTAAGGGTCCATGCCAAATATTTTCAGCCTCCCACACAGTTGTGGCCCAATCACAACTGTATAGGTGTGTGTTGACCATGTTAATTCCTTAGTGATGTGGACACCAAGGAACTTGAAGCTCTCTACCCGCTCCACTACAGCCCCATCGATGTGGATGGGGGCGTGCTCTCTCCTGTAGTCCACGATCAGCTCCTTTGTCTTGCTGACAATGAGGGAGAGGTTGTTGTCCTGGCACCACACTGCCAGGTCCCTAACATCCTCCCTATAGGCTGCCTCTCCAGGACGGATCAAATGCCTTTTCCAATGTACTTTCCTTTGTAATCAAGCCCTAGAGCAGGGATGCGCAACCGTCTTCCTGGAGATCTACTGTCCTGTAGGTTTTCAGTCCAACCCTAATTTAGCGTATCTGATTCATGCTAGTTTTTAAGGTCTTGTTGAGCAGCTAATAAGTAGAATCAGGTGTGTTAGGGTTGGACTGAAAACCCACAGGACGGTAGATCTCCAGGAAGAGGTTTGGGCAGCCCTGCCCTAGAGGCTTCAGAAGCCTTGTTGCTTTAAAAGCACTTGCAAATTATATTACTTCGAGGAAAGATGACTTCAGAAAAAGTAACTTCAAGTCTGCATTTTGAAGACTGTATTTGATGTGTTTATAGATTCATCTACTTACATTTTGATGTAATGCTCTACAGAATTGGTGACAAAAATATGCAGTGACAACGGCCACTGGTTTCTGCATCCCGAGAGCAACCGAACATGGACCAACTACACACGATGCAACGAGCATACTAATGAAGGCAGAATGGTACGTTGCGGTACAAAAAACAACAACTCTCAAAAATGGATGTTCCTTTAATTTAAACGCAAGTGCTTGCTGTCTGTGAGGAATGTCACTTTGACCTCCTGCAGAAACTTTCAGATGGCTATTTTGATTGAATGGACATTAAGTACTTGCAAATACTCTTTGCTCTTTGATTATCAGGGCTATGGGACTTGCATTATAATTTTGTATTGATTCATCAATGCATTGCCATTATATAGCTGGGTTTAGGGAGTTCAGAACACATACAGTAATATGCTAGGGCAATATGAGGCTTATTGTGTCTATTCTCTTTCAGACTGCCATGAATTTATTCTACTTGGCCCTCATCGGTCATGGCTTATCCCTGACATCCCTATTAATTTCCCTGGGAATATTTTTCTATTTCAAGTGAGTATAAATGAACCAAACAATAGAACAAGATTGAATATTCAAAGGTTTTGTTCCTGGATCTGTTATTAGACACGGACAGTTGATGCCAAATTACTTTCGGTTTTTAACGCCGCAATGAAAAAGTCTACACCTTTTCCCCTTTCGTGTAGGAGTTTAAGTTGTCAACGAATCACTCTCCACAAAAACCTCTTCTTCTCCTTTGTATTGAACTCGGTCATTACCATCATCTGGCTGACCGCTGTGGCGAATAACCAGGAGCTGGTACAAAGAAACCCTGTAAGTGGATGGGTGGGTGGGTGGGTGGATGGATGGATATTATGTGATTGATCATTTTATATGTGTATTATGATGTGTATATTTTACAGCCACACACCAATGCAATGGCAGTATACACACTGCTAATTTGCTGCTGCCTTTAGAGATATTCAAAGAGTAAAGCACAGAAGAACTGCATGTGCAACATCCTTATTTTCTTTTTTTCCAGACAAGCTGTAAAGTGTCCCAGTTTATCCATCTTTATCTTTTTGGTTGCAACTATTTCTGGATGCTTTGTGAAGGGATATACCTGCACACCCTCATCGTTGTTGCTGTGTTTGCTGAGAAACAGCACTTGATGTGGTACTATCTTCTCGGCTGGGGTAGGTTTTTGGGGATACCCCTGTATACCCGTATATGATTTTGATGTGAAGTTTGGATGTTATTTCATGGAAGTAACATTGTTTGTCACGGACAATGGATGTCTGTTGTTTTTCAGGCTTTCCTCTAATTCCAGCATCTATACATGCAATCGCTCGCAGTTACTACTACAATGACAAGTGAGTTTACGTTCAGATACTGTATTTTGTACCACAATTGTTTTCAGTGAATGTATCATTTCTTCAACTACAAGCTATTCATACAGCATAATACATCTTGCTGTAATTAGTTTCTATTACAGCTACAAGTATTCCCTACCATGTATCCATTGCCTATTAGAATCCTGTTGGCACACTTCTAGAGCTTTCAATCCAATTTTATGAATATGTTTCCTGTAAGCAGCTCTTGTAAAAATCTAATTTAAACCGTAAAAGAAGGTGGCAGACCCTGAATGCTAATTTGTCTCTTCCCCTCCTACAGTTGTTGGATAAGCTCCAACACTTCACTCCTCTACATAATCCATGGGCCCATCTGTGCTGCTCTGTTGGTAAGTCTGTAGTACATTTAGGTACATGCAAATACTATCTATATTCCTGCTTCTCTTGAGTGCAAACTTAAGTGGAAAGGGGTTGCAGTGTTCAAGGATGTTGTTTTCATTTTTGTTGCCTTACCTTGAACGTAGTCTATGGACAAAAAGAGACCACACTTTGTTTTTGTTCAACTAGCCCAGGAAACAAATATCTAGATAAGTAATTTCACAGAACTATCCTGTAGGTTGATAGATTAGTGACCCGCCCATTAGTCATTCGGCAGAACAACGTGCCTTTGGCATTCTAGGAATGACCTGATAAAACCATTGGTCTGACTTCAAAGGAAACCGGACAATCAAGCATCTTCTTGTAGTTTGCAATTATTTTCTTTGGGTCCAATCTGGTATAGAGCTGCATGTCTTATCAGATGTGCTGATGTTTCTTTACTTTGAGGAATTCTGCCTGATTTCTCCTTGTTTAGTCAATTTGAGAATTATAATGAATGTTATGTTAATCTGCTCTCCAGTAATAAACTCATCCGTGGTTCAGAAACGTATGTATTACCCATAATGCACAATTTTATGATATCAAGAAGTAAACACACTATTGCTTACAGTCGTGAACAGTATTCCTTGTTTTTTATGTATGGTGATTGAGGGTTCTTTGGATAAACATATCCTCTCAATGGCTATATTCTGACAAATGTGGCCTTTTCCTCTCTCTATATCCTTCAAGGTGAACCTGTTCTTCCTGTTGAACATTGTGCGTGTCCTGATCACCAAGCTGAAGGTGACCCACCAGGCTGAGTCCAGTCTCTACATGAAGGCGGTGCGCGCCACCCTGATTCTGGTACCTCTCCTGGGGATCCAGTACGTCCTGTTGCCCTACAAACCAGAGGGACGGGTCTCCTCTGAGATCTACGACTACATCATGCACATCTTAATGCATTATCAGGTAAGACTATCTACTATCATATGTGAGCTAGTTACCCTAGCTCACATATGACTATAACATTATACATTTATAGGCTTACAGTAATGTATCTTTCATGTTTCCAACCAAGGTTAGGGTGACTTTCGTGTATGTTGTACATGGTAATTTGGCAGATGTTCTTGTCCAGAGTGACATACTGTCGGTAAGTGCATACTAAGGTGTCTGGGGGAGAAAAAGAGAACCATACCCCTTCTGAAGTAAGCAGCAGTAACGTTCCCATTGCCACAATAAAACTGAAGTAGTCATCTGCAGCCACCGTCTCTTATTATTGGATTAAGACCAGGTCGGCGCCTTATTAGCCTTTGACTCCCGTGTCTTTATCTCATGGCCTGTGGAAGAAAGTATATGTCATTGTCTGGCAGGGGAGGAGGAGGGTTGAATGCTGCAACTCATGATGAGGTACAGTCAGTGCCTTCTGGTGCCAGGCTGAATCAGCTCAATAAATAATACATTACAATGCCTTTCTCTGTCCCTACTCTCTCTCTCTGTACCTCTCTCTCACCCTAGTTTTACATGCTCCTCGAACAGTCCGCTGCCAAAATGCATCAAAGTTGGCAAAATCAGCCCCACGGCTTGACTGTTTTGGGTGTTTGAGAGCTTGAGACATTCTCCCAGGGCGTTAAAGCGATGGGTTTATAACCGATATGCAGTGACTGGGCTCCTTTGTTTGGTTTATTTTCTCAGGGTCTGCTGGTAGCCACCATCTTCTGCTTCTTCAACGGAGAGGTAAGATTCTGACCCACATTAATTTATAGGTTTTCTGAAATCCCAGATATAGAATTTTAGGTCGGAGGATTCCCTTGCAGCTTATTCACAGGACATTTTGGGACCTTTTCAGAAATGTTGCGACCCTCTCCTCCCCTGTACATTTGAGTCCTCAGTTGCCTGTGCGATCAAGCCAAGGTTAGGCAACTTCCTCTGTGCAAACCCTCCCCGAGAGGTGACCTGACCTGGGGATGCATCTGGGGAAGTTGACCTTCCAGAACATTTCATGGGAGCTTGTGGGCCTCTGGAGATTATTCTCTCAGATTGAAGATCATTAAAGCATTGGCAGGCATCCAGAGACAGTCACGGGACAGTCCATAGAGTGGTATGAGCAGTGCCGATTTGATTTATTAGGATCCCCATTAGCCGATAGCCAATAGCGATAGCTCGTCTTCCTGGGGTCTGACGTATAACAAAAAATACATTAGAGACAAAATACTTAACAATTTACATACATTTAAAAACATTAACATGTAGTGTGTGTATGCATCTGTCAGTTACACATACAGTTGAAGTCGGACGTTTACATACACCTTGGGGGGGGGGGGGTCCGGTTACCGTTCAGTCTTCTCCAATCCTTCCGGCGATTGTCCGCTGAGAGAGACAGGGCCATTCGCGGTCAGGCCACTATTACCGTTGCAGACTCCTTGTCTATCCATTCAAAAGACAAGGATAGAGAAAGGGACACCATCACAGAAAATGTCCACCAAGCAGAGGTATGCATAATGAAGAGAAACCATTTACGGTTTGAGACTTATTAGCACTCTGATTTGTCCCCTATATACAGTTGAAGTCAGAAGTTTACATACACCTTAGCCAAATACATTTCAACTCAGCTTTTCACAATTCCTGACATTTAATCCTAGTAAAAATTCCCTGTCTCAGGTCAGTCAGGGTCATCACTTTATTTTAAGAATGTTAAATGTCAGAATAATAGTAGAGAGAATTATTTATTTCAGCTTCACATTCCCACATTCCCAGTGGGTCAGAAGTTTACATACACTCGATTAGTATTTGATAGGATTGCCAATAAATTGTTGAACTTCCACAAGCTTCCCACAAAAAGTTGGGTGAATTTTGGCCCATTCCTCCTAACAGAGCTGGTGTAACTGAGTCAGGTTTGTAGGCCTCCTTGCTCGCACACGCTTTTTCAGTTCTGCCCACACATTTTCTATGGGATTGAGGTCAGGGCTTTGTGAGGGCCACTCCAATACCTTGACTTTGTTGTCCTTAAGCCATGTTGCCACAACTTTGGAAGTATGTTTGGGGTCATTGTCCATTTGTGACCAAGCTTTAACTTCCTGACTGATGTCTTGAGATGTTGCTTCAATATATCCACATCATTTTCCTTCCTCATATTGCCATCTATTTTGTGAAGTGCACCAGTCCCTCCTGCAGCAAAGCACCCCCACAACATGATATTGCCACCCCCGTAATTTACGGTTGGGATGGTGTTCTTCGGCTTGCAAGCCTCCCCCTTTTTCCTCCAAACATAACGATGGTCATTATGGCCAAGCAGTTCTATTTTTGTTTCATCAGACCAGAGATAAAGTTCTGGGATTGATTTGCACTTTTCGCACCAAAGTATGTTAATCTCTAGGAGACAGAACGTGTCTCCTTCTTGAGCGGTATGATGGTCCCATGGTGTTTATACTTGCGTACTATTGTTTGTACAGATGAACGTGCACCTTCAAGCATTTGGAAATTGCTCCCAAGGATGAACCAGACTTGTGGAGGTCTACAATTTTTTTTCTGAGGTCTTGGCTGATTTATTTAGATTTTCCCATAATGTCAAGCAAAGAGGCACTGAGTTTGAAGGTAGGCCTTGAAATACATCCACAGGTACACCTCCAATTCACTCAAATGATGTCAATTTGCCTATCAGAAGCTTCTAAAACCATTACATCATTTTTTGGAATTTTCCAAGCTGTTTCAAGGCACAGTCACTTAGTGTATGTAAACTTCTGACCCATTGGAATTGTGATGCAGTGAATTATAAGTGAAATAATCTGTCTGTAAACAATTGTTGAAAAAATTACTTGTGTCATGCGCAAAGTAGATGTCCTAACCGACTTGCCAAAACTATAGTTTGTTAACAAGAAATTTGTGGGGTGGTTGAAAAACAAGTTTTAATGACTCCAACCTAAGTGTATGTAAACTTCCGACTTCAACTGTACTTGTCAGTACATACACACAACAAGTAGGTCACATGGGGGAGAGGCTGTGTTGCTTTATTTGTTTTTTGAAACCAGGTTTGCTGTTCACTTACGCTATATAAGATGGAAGGGAGTTCTATGCACTCATGACTCTGCGTAATACTATACGTTTCCTTGAATTGAGAGGGTTTCTTACCAAATGTGTTATTTGTGTTTGGATTAGGGTTGCTTTATGTAACAGATGAAGTGGTCAAGGGTTAATATGGTAATTGTGAATGCCTGGAAGATGGCCAGGAAAACACTGTGTGAGGATATGGTCTTGCAATTAGGGTTCATTCATTACTAGTAATTTATTACTAAATGTATTGATTTATTTTCTGTGTGCTGAATCTTATGGTCAACATCGTGTCTTGGTAGGTGCAAGGGGTTCTGAGGAGACATTGGAACCAGTACCGTATCCAGTTTGGAAGCACCTTCGCCCACTCAGATGCCATGCGGTCTGCCTCGTACACTGCTTCGTCCATCACCGAGGTCCAGGGCTGCTACAGCATCGACAGCCACACAGAACACTTGAACGGCAAGGGGGCCTGCCTCGACATCGAGACCTCCATCTTAAAATCAGAGAACCCGTTCGCCTGAGGATAGGATGACTCTTTTTCGGAATGGTGGGGAAGGGGAGGCTGCAGTTTGTTACTAGGTTTCCTGGGTTAACCGAGGGAGGGGAGAAATAAGGGATTAACAACAGAAACGTTTGGCCACTTGTATACGCACTGGGGAAAAAAATGTTTTTTTTACCTTTGATTAACACATTGAAATGGGCACTTAATTGTTTTATCAGCTTAGTGAGAATCACTTTTTGCGAAACTTTTTCAAGTATCCATGTATGAAGCTTCTTTGCTGCTTTTCAGAGGAAGCCAAATGTTTATATTCTGGTAATTTATCTTAAAGCATTCAAGTGTTACGCAGTCCTTTTAACATGACTGTACATAAACAATGTAAAAAGGAGGTTTGACAATCCAAATTAAGATATTATCAGTTCAGATAAAGCCTGGGTGTTTGCCCAAAAGTATTATTTGTGATATGCCAAGCCAAGAACCACCCTTGTCGGCTATTTTTATACACAACAATTAATGCCACTAAGAACTAGGCTCTCTGAGGCTATTATCTGTGTTTCTCTAGCTGAATTTAAGCTCAAGTTAAGGGCAAAGTTACACAGATATACAGTGCAGTCCCATGTTGGTAGTTAATAACTTTTGAAAAGGTACATGCTTTACCATTATCAACTATCGTCATTTATGCCAATATCTGTCCTGTACAACTGAATGTTACTTCAATTATGAAGTTTGGTTCTGGCACTGTTTTAAATCTATGGAATAAATATTTATAGGTTAAACCTTACATTCCCCTCAGTGGCAAAGGGTAAAACATAGTGTTTATTGTAATATATGTCTGGCACATACTGTATGTTCATATATTCTAAATTCCATATAATTTCCACTGTTCACTATCGGAATCATTCATGTGAATTTCACTACTTTTTAAATGATTGTTTTCATCCAAATGCTGGAAACGACTCACAATCAGATTATGTAAAGTATGTGGACACCCCTTCAAAATGAGTGGATTTTGCTATTTCAGCCACAACTGTTGCTGACAGGTGTATACAATCGAGCATGCAGCCATGCAATCTCCATAGACAAACATTGGCAGTAGAATGGCCCGTACTGAAGAACTCAGTGACTTTCAGCGTCGCATCGTCATAGGTTGCCACCTTTTCAAAGAGTCAGTTCGTCAAATTTCTGCCCTGCTTGAGCTGCCCCGGTCAACTGTAAGTGCTGTTATTGTGAAGTGGAAGCGTCTCAGAGCAACAACGGCTCAGTCGCGAAGTGGTAGGCCACACAAGCTCACAGAACGGGACTGCCTAGTGCTGAAGCCCTTTGTGAGTAAAAATTGTCTGTCCTCGGCTGTGACACTCACAACCGAGTTCCAACTACCTCTTGAAGCAATGTCAGCACAAGACCTGTTCGTCGGGAGCTTCGTGAAATGAGTTTCTATGGCTGAGCAGACGCAAACAAGCCTAAGATCACCATGTGCAATGCCAAGCGTCAGCTGGAGTGGTGTAAAGCTCACCACCATTGGACACTGGAGCAGTGGAAACACGTTCTCTGGAGTGATAAATCACACTTCACCATCTGGCAGTACGACGGACAAATCTAGGTTTTGTGGATGCCAGCAGAACGCCACCTGCCAGAATGCATAGTGCCAACTGTGAAGTTAGGTGGCGAAGGAACCATGTTTTTCATGGTTCGGGCTAGGCCCCTTAGTTCCAGTGAAGGGAAATCTTAACACTACAGCATACAATGACATTCTAGACGAATCTGTACTTCCAACTTTATGTCAACAGCTTCGGGAAGGCCCTTTCCTGTTTCAGCATGACAATGCCCCTGTGCACAAAGTGATACAGAAAAGGTTTATTGAGATCAATGTGGAAGAACTTGACTGGCCTGCACCTTGCCCTGACTTCAACCGCATCGAACACCTTTGGGATGAATTGGAACGCCAACTGCGAGCCAGGCCTAAATGCCCAACATCCGTGCCCAACCTCACTAATGCTCTTGTGGCTGAATGGGAGCAAGTCCCCGCAGCAATGTTCCAACATCTAGTGGAAAGCCTTCCCAGAAGAGTGCAAGGTGGACCAGCTACATATTAATGCCCATGATTTTGGAATGAGATGTTTGACAAGCAGGTGTCCACATACTTTTGTATGTTGTAAATCTTGCAGTGCAGAAATGCAATTAAGGTGAGTGCTTTATGTACATATACTGTATATATTTACACTGTATTTACGGGTGTATACGAGGCATTCAAATATGAAGCAGCTGTCATATAGAAGTGTGTGGGAGGTTGTCAGCAGGAAGTTGTTTTTTACAATTTTGATGCTTTTACTGATCATTAGCCATCGGACTGACATTCAAATGAATTGTCTCTGCCATTTCTGCTAGCTTTCCACAAGGGTACAAACAAAGCCATTCCTCCACTTTGCAATTGCACTCTGATAGAGGGTGAATGATGCCTGAATTGCATCTGTAAATTCCAGCAAGGAAAGTTGTTTTGGCCATCCCAGGCATCTACCACTTGAACATTATAATCATAATCATACAGTGAGCGTTGGTAACTAAACAGATACTATTACACAGCTCAAGTGTGTGTGTGTGTGTGTAGTGTGGCATGGAGACAAGAAGACATGTCAATACCAACTCTCAGATAAATCTCTATATTAGCTGCCAGTACTTCTGGCAAGTAAATTCCATGCATCCTGTTTCATAACATTTGTTAGAATGTGACGTGGACTGCAGGACAGTTTCTTATTAAAGAACTTAATGATATCTTAAAACTGTATTCAGAGGTGTTTTCATATTAGACGACTTTGACATTTGAAGTAGCACTTACTACGAAGAAAAGTATTTTCAAGGATAATGTCTGTATTGTATGTTAAAAATGTACTGTGTATATATATTTGGAAGTCTACACACCCTGACTCCACTTGACTGTATGGGTGTAATTTGTATGTGTTTTATTCTTTGGATGTGAAAATATATATTTGTGAAACATTCATTTTTCTTTGTTATTTTTTATATTCTCTATTTCAACAGAAAAAAATAAGATACACTGACGTTTTTTTTAATTTAATAGGAAAGTCACGTAATGTCAAGGTATTGTGACGTGGAATCTACGTGAAAAATACATTGGATTTTTAAAAATGTATCAATGTTAACTATTGTTTTGACATTTCAACATAGACAAACCCTGTATAAAATATGTTGAAATTGTATCTTTAAAAAAATGTCAGATTTTCAATGTTTTATCCACTATCAGAAAAATAAAGGGTTGGGTAGCATTGTTGGGCAGGATTGGGCAATATACAAATTGCTGACACTATTCAAACCAATGAACCAATGAACCAATTAACTTTAAAGCCATTTTTCTCAGAATCATCTTAATATCCTAAACTCTTGAAGTATCAATGTTTGAAGGAGAGGTATCTTCTGCTTGGATAGTTCCAACTGTTCCACTGACGTAGTCTGTCTTTAATTCCAGTTTGTCTACAAATGAATAATTGATTTGTTGGATTCACGTCTCCATCTCAACAAAAAATGTAAGTAAATTTATAGGACTAAATCAAATTCAACTTTATTTAAAGTCCATTTAAAGTTTGATTTGATTTAGTCCTATTTTTATACTTAGATTTTTGTTTCAGATGGATTTTTCTTATAATAATCCTGTCATGACCACACTGTTTATGAGTTCCCTACAGATTGTTTTAGAAACCAACAAAAAAGCTGAAAAATTCACTTAACAGGTGGGTGTTCATGGGAAATTTAAATTAAATTAGTGTTTGGGGTTTTAAGCAGGGTTTCTGTATAGCACTTTTTGTCATTGGCTGATGTAAAAAGGGCTTCATAAATACATTTGGTTGATTGAGTCTAGTTCTGCAGTCCTGCTGGTTTCAGTTACGTCCTCTGCACTCAATTGATCAATGAATTTTATTGATTGGCTGGAGAGTGCATGCTGGTGTGGGCATTGAGGACTGGAGCTGTGTACTGCTGGTTTACACAATGATTGGTAACTGACTGTCAGTCACATCATAGCTCTCATGAGCAGCTCTGCCTCTGTAGAGGTGGAATTGATTGGTACAGATTTTTGGGTCTTAACTTGAGACAGTTTTCTTCAGCAGCAGGAAATGTATGTTTTTTGGTAGAGTAAATCAAGTATTTTTAAAAGTGGAAATTGTGGAAATTACAAACTTTAAAAGCATTTTTGAATCTCAAATACACTACAAGTTTGCATTTCCTGCTGTGCAGAAAATTCTCAGCAACAAAATAGTGGTACAATTAAGATCCTACATCTGTAGTAACACATACTCAAGCTAGATGTACAGTAACGTACCAGCTTCCCACTTTCTTTATCAACAATGTGGATAGCCATTTTTTAAAGAATGGAACACTTGAACAGGTGATGTGACAAACAGAGAGTGCTTGACAAATGGAGAACAAGTGCCTTTCCTGCTACCCACAGGCTATTGTTTCACCGTATGTTTTATTGTAACCAGAGGAGTTGTGGGGGCTTCAACAACTTGGGCATGCGTCATTCTCTCTTTTTATGCCTACGGTAAAAATGGACTATTATGTGCTATTGACGGTTTTGAGCTAGTCAGTATTGGATTGTGCCAAAGGCAATAGGTAGATTTGAAGCATCACACTAACCAATCCAATCCAGTACTTTATGCAACTTTATTCAATTTTTATTAGCATTAGCCTAGTAAGTCATTGAGGACACGTTTCATTTCCCAATAACTTACTGGTTATTATTTCAGTTATTTGCAAATGGGATATGAATACAAGCCAAATGGAAGTCTAACAGTCAACTTAATATACCTCATGAGTTACAAAATGGTTCTCTGAACCTTATTTCTTGGGCAGACCATGCACTTGCTACAAATTATTCTAATTAGCTTTTTGAAACACTGTCATCAATGTAAGTTCCAGATGAAATCACTCTGCACAAGCACTGAGCATTGTCAAGCCGTTTCCTTGTATGTGTTCTCTCTTTCCATGCCTCGGGTATAATCAATCAAACGTGGAAAGAGAAGATAATACACATTGTCATATAGGTTTGCAATACAAAACCTGAATGATAATTCATGTTATGATCAATTGAACTTCACTGTGTGTGTGTGTGTGTGTGTGTGTGTGTGTGTGCGTGCGTGCGTGCGTGCGTGTGCGCGTCTGTACACGTTTTACTATATTTATGAGTACCAAAAGAATAGTAAACCAATTAAAATTCTGAGAATGTAGGATATTTTAAATGTCATCACTTGAAAAAAGGCTAATTTAGATTTAGCGGTTAGGTTTATGTTTTGGGTTAGAATTAGGGTTAGGGTTAGAATCACTGCTAGAAAGGGTTAATCTTCATTACACAAATAGTTATCTGAGGAGTTCAACAGTTCAACACCTTCCTACACAGACCTGGGTTCAAACACCATTTTGAATAATTTCAAATACTATAGTTGGGCTTGATTTGAGCTTGCCTGGTGCAGTGGGACCAATAGAATAGTCACAAAAATGCAAACACCGCCCATCTGGCTCTCACAGCAGGCTAAAGCAAGTGCTGCAATTATTTGAAAGATTTCAAATAGTATTTAAACCCATGTCTGCTACTACACTAGCTTAAAGTTATTCTTCCAAAATGGCAAAAGAGATGTATTCACCACCAATCCCTTTCAATATCACACGTTATCCAATTATAACTCCCCTGTACAGCTAGGTTACTGCTGCTTGACTGGCCACAACTAGCTGGAGTTGACGGCTGGAATTTCAAATGACCGTTTGTGAGATTTTGGCATGGGAGGGGAAACTCAGGCATTATTCAACACTTCCTTATGAGTTCACACCAGTCCAAAATTGAAGGTTTTTAGACCTTTATTTTAAATGGCCGCATGAAGCAAAAAGTTCTACAGTATATTTATTGCTTGAGAGAGAATACTTTCATGTCAGTTCAATGCTCCTGCTGCTAACTTGTCTTCCTGCAGAATGACCTGAATATAGCAGGACTGCTACACCGATGGTTGGCTATAGCAGGACAAGGTTGACTTTGGGCCACTGTCACCTGCGCTTAGCTTCAAAATGTGATGGTAACAGGCGTTACACAAACCACAACTACAGGCTCAGTGTAGATGTCTCCCTGCTCTTCAAACCACATAGGTACATACAGTACACATCGTTTTGCTGTTAAATAGTTCTCCAAATGTTCTGTTTAACTCAGAAAATTCTGTTTCAGTGACTCAGATACCCACAGACAGAGCGATGCGTGGGATGAGATTTGGTACAACAAACACAGTTCTCAGCACCCCATTCGTTTGTTTCACGTTTGCTCTACCTCATGTCATTGCAAATGTGTTCCTCTTGCAAGAGATCATTTCCCTGTATTAACACTCGGGGTGAACAAAACGATGTGTCCTCCAACAGCCCCATTTTAAGCCGCAACATCAAGAAATTGGTTGAGACCCATCTACAGGTCTTCAGCCACCGCGTGGGATATAAGTAGGCTTGCTTTTGATAGGTACAGCTTTTGATAGGTACAGTGCAGTAAAGGGAGGAGATGCACCTTTTACTGTATTGTTAGTGATAGCCGACAGGTTTAAAACAGACACAAAGCATGTGTCGCACTGCTGCTGAAACAGCCAAAAAACCACATGCGCCCAATGCAAACATATGGCAAAATGCTGCCCTCATCCCATCCATCTTCCTATTGTTCTCAGTGCACTCCATTTGGAGGCTGTTTTCATCCTGCTATGAGCGCCAGTGAAACGTGTCAAAGAGCCACGGTTCTCCCCTCGTGGATCTGTGCTCTGATTCTCCCACGGCTCCCTAACGAGCCTTGATCGCTGGGTGCAATGAGTGAAAGGGGGAAAAGAGATACATCCAGAGGTGTGGAAAAGTGCCAAGAGAGAAATGTCTGTAGAGCTGTGCATTGGAGACTGTCTCTGACCTTTATGGTACCACTGACATATCTGTTAAATATTGCCCCCGATTAAGAGTATGTATTTGGGGCCTTTGGAGATGACGGGACAAGAGGAAATAGTATTGACGGATTGTGTGGTTCATTCTTGAATATCAAATAAATCCACTGCAGTTAATGGGGAACTTGAGGCTTGAGATGTTGATTGCTTTAGAGACCTTTTATTTTCAAGCTGAAAGTAGTGCAAAACCTGTTTTGATGACTTGCGTCTTTATGTATAATTTTAACATAAACAAACATTCTATTTTAAAAAATGATGTTTAACTGAATGACAAGCCGAAACAAATTTTAAAAAATACAGGACCTTGTATAAAACAAGATGCCTGGGTACAAGTCAGTTAGGAAATGATCTAACTAGGCATGGCCTCTTCATGTGCATGGTGTTTGATTAGTAGCTAATGATAGACTGACCTTCCTATATACTCTGGCCTGACAGAGATTAACCTGTAGACGATTGGCCAAACCAAACACATGATCTCATGAGAAAACCAACCGCCGGTGTTCTCCATCAACAATCGGGCAACACCATAACGGCGGTGCCAGGAAAACCCAGTGTTTTTGCTCTGGCCACCACTTAAAGTGAGGATAACGGAGAGCGGTCCAACCCTACTGAGACTCAGGATGACATCATCTATTGAAGAGTGGTGAAACGTGTTCAGTAAAATGCCATCAATCACTTTTGACACACCATAAGGAGGATGGCTTTAAAACCCTAGAAGTAGAGACATTTTCCTTGTTTTGCTTTGTCTAATTTTGGAAAATATATTCTACTTAAGTCCCTTTTGTACATGGACACAGTGGAACACAGAGGACAAACCATGAGTTTGATTTTATGCAACACGTCTAAGAAGGTCCTGACCTGCTCAGGCTCTTGAGAGCTGCAAGGCAGGAAACACAGGATAGGAAGGAGCCAACTTGTATGCTTTTCCTATCTAATCACCCCCTCTCTATGATAGAAGAGGAAATGGGGTGAAGGGAGAGTCTCTGCTCAATAAGAATAATTACAAAGGCTTGTGCTGATAGCTCCAATGTATCCTTAGGAACTGAGCCAACTTGTGAGAAAGGTCTGTTGACTTGCAGAACTTTGGAAATGGTTATGTGCAAAGTGAACAAGACTTTTTTGAGCAAGAACGGCAATCGCCGGCTTGGGTGCAACTGGACTTCAGCAACTGTTAGACTAATGATTGGACTCTTTTGATTGTCTGACCTAGCCATTATGTAAGCAGGGTTGAGAGGTTTTGTAAGGACACATTAAACCCCCCCAAAGGTCGATGTCTGCACCCCTGCAGAAATCGAATTAGCATAATTATTTTTTAAAGCATAGAAATCTGTCAGTTTACAGGTGACAGAGCTAGAGCGATGTTTGTCAGACCATGAGACATCCCAAAAATCGGTCTCCCCACAAAATCGTCTGTATCATTCGAACAGTTTGGCCTACAAAAGTACCCCCACAAGCGACTTGGGACTTCTATGAAGTCGGTAATGCCGATCTGCCAACTTCTGTATGTAGCATCCAAAAAATTGGGCTACACACTAATATGAGCCCTCTGTGTGAAGGTTAGACTCTCTTGAACACGTACATGTCAGTTGTTTTGCTCTAGCATGGCCACAGGCCTCCCAAGACTTGTCTGAAGGACCTCCGGTACCAGTTGAAAACATTTATGGAAGTATACAGTATATGGAGACTGTTAACTGACAAAAAATAAGGGGTTAAATGTAAAATGCTAAACAATGTTAAAACTAATATACCAAATGTTTCCTGGTCTTTCATATATCTTTCAGATATAATTTTGGGGGGACTGTTGTTCCATGTAGTGAATCTATTGTTCTGAGCATTTGTATGGGCTAATAGCAGTAAGGCCAAAAATAATTTTTCATCAAATAATTTGTATAGATTTTTATACTTCAAGGGATCTTAACATTCAAAATCAAATAGCTAAATGATCCTTGGTTTGACCTTCTTAAAAAAAATCCATATAGTACTCCCCCCTCCTCTGGCTAAGACAGGGCTTAGACTCTTATGGGTTAATGGACTCAATAGCTCTCCCTCTTTAATTGGTTGTGTCTGGAATGGTATAGAAGAGAGCGAATGGTATAGATCAGAATCCTTACAAACCAAATCAATGACCAATTGGCTGATAATATGTCTCCTTAAGTGTGGGACCTTTTGAAGTAAACCAAACAGATGGTAACCCTGAACCTAGTAAGATAAGCTGCTGTACTCCTAATACATTTACTTTCAAATTACAATCCACCTCACACATTTCTGAACCACATCTCTTGGGGAGGATGGTTTTGTCAATGTAGATTCCTTGTTATTTCCACCTGCTTTATCAATGCAGTTGGATCAACGTGGGGGCACTCTTGGTGGTCGTGGTGTTGTTTACTGGTTGACCGTGGTTTTCTGGGAAGAGTAGGACTCTCCTCTCTCTCTCTCTTTCTCTGCCTCTCCCTCTCTCTTTCTCGTTACTCCCCTCACAGCCCCCCCCCCCCCTCCGGAAACACAACAGGGACAGGAGCTGATATTTGAGAGGGTGTTCGGTCATCACCCCTCTGTCCCTTTGCAGGGGTCACAGCTGCGAAGAAGAGTCAGGTTGGTCGGATTTTTCTTTCCGTGCCTTGGGAAAGGGGGATTTGGCGTGAGGTGACCACGGCAATGCACTCTTTGTTTGTCATTTCACAGAGCAGCTATACTAACCCTGTATGTTATCTGAATCCGCAGGTCACATACATGTATTATAGATGGTTCTCAAATTAATCAGGTCTCTGCATATAAATACTTAGGGATATGGTTGGATGATATACTGTCTTTTAAAATGCATATTGACGAACTTTGTAAACGGCTAAAAATCAAACTAGGCTTCCTCTATAGAAACAGGACATGTTTGTCCTCTATAAATAGAAGACAAATTGTGCAAGCTACTTTTATGTCTGTTATAGATTGTGGGGATATTATCTACATGCATGCTACGGCATCAACACTTAAATCCCTGGATGCTACTTATCATTGCGCACTTAGGTTTATTACGGGAGCTAGCTACAGAACTCACCATTGTGTTTCGTATCAAAATGTGGGTTGGACTTCGCTGTCCATGAGATGAGGACAACATAGGTGTTTGTCTATAAAGCACTTCTGAATAAGCTACCTTCTTATTTATCATCACTCATCAACATTATAATTATAATTCCTACAACCAGGTCTCAAGCATGGATTACACTTGAGGCCCATGCAATTTCCACAGAGTTGGGTATGGCTGCCTTTTCCTGTTACGCTCCTTGCCTATGGAATAGTCTGCAGACTAAACTTAAACTTGAGACTCTTGTCTTTTTTATTTTTGTATTGCTTGTAACTGTTTCGGGTAATGCAAGTGATTGTGCTGTTAGGGGAATAACCTGTTAGGGGAATAACCTGTGTGTAAATGTAATCTGTTGCTGTATTTTTTGTGTGTTATCTGTGATCGTTTTGTTTGTCTTGTGTAGTTTCTTAATCATTGTACCTAAACTGTATGTGTAAACATGTGTACGCAGGGCCTAGCTGTAAAAGAGACCTTGGTCTCAGTCTGTGTTCCTTGTTGAAATAAAGGTGTCATTTTTAAAATATTTGTTTTTATATATTGCAGTGCCCTTATAAAAGAGGTAATGACAAAAACAAAAGTGTTGTCATATCACAAGAGTTGTGCTTTCGTGTGTTATTGTGATGGCAGTTGCAAATTTCTAACACGCCACAGATTGTTAAAGCAGGTGTCATCTGCCTTTCATGTCCCTCTGGGTTGAGTGTCTGCTAAATGTAACGTAAATTAAACACGATAAGGACATATTCACCCAGGCACAGTTGAACTAAATTGAAGAGCATCAGTTCATCCCCTGAAATAAATGATCATTTGAAATGTCAAGATCAGGCCTGGATGCTTCCCTCATCCCCAGAGGTCGGACCAGTCCCATCATGAATAAATAAAAGCACAAGCAAGAGCATTGTCTTTGTGAGCATGCTCCGAAAGCTGGAGCCTAGTTAGGCTGTTTGCTGAGCAATCAATGGCAATTCTTCTAATGGCTTCGGTTGCCAAAACAACACGCTGCCCATTTGTCCTCTTAAAAAGGAAAAAGGAATGAGAATGGTAATGAAATATCAGTAGAGGATTACACTTGAAAGCCCAACAATTAGAGTGCCCGAAATAGTTGTGTCCCCCAACCAGTATGTTTGACCTGCACACCCACGGTAATAATTCATGCCTAACGAGGCCCTTTATTATCACGTCCAATGCTATTTGTGTAAACCACCTGATGGTGCCAACCATCTGTTGAGATTTGACCAAGAGAAGTTCTGAAGCAGCGGCAGACCTGCGTCAGCCCAAAAGTTTCTTGAGGACTGTAAGTCTTAAGAGCCTAGCGCACAAAGACAGGTGTGTCGTAACGGAGGCCCCGTTAACAGAAAATGAGAATTGAAGGATAAAGTATTGCCTTTTATTGTGTTACAAAAATTGATTTAATTGTAATTTTTTCGTCAACCATCTACACAAAACAGTCTGTAATGTCAAAATGGAAGAAAAGAAAATCATAAATCAAATAGAGACGTTGCATAGGAATTCGGCCCCTTTGTTTAGGCAATCCTACATTTAGGCCAGTGGTGGAAAAAGTACCTAATACTTGTCATACTTGAGTAAAAGTAAAGATAGTAAAAGTCCCCCAGCAAAATACTACCTGAGTAAAAATATACATAAGTATCAAAAGTAAATGTAATTGCTAAAATATACTTAAGTATCAAAAGTAAAAGTGTAAATCATTTCAAATTCCTTATGTTAAGCAAACCAGACAGCACCATTGACGGATAGCCAGGGGCACACTCCAACACCCAGACATGATCTACAAACGAAGCATGTGTGTTTGGTGAGTCTGCCAGATCAGAGGCAGTAGGGACAACCAGGAATGTTCTCTTGATAAGTGCATGAATTAGACCATTTTCCTGTCCTGCTAAGCATTTAAAGTGTAACGAGCACTTTAGGGTGTCAGGGAAAATTTATAAAGTACATTATTTTCATTAGGAATGTAGTGAAATAAAAATAAAAGCTGTTAACAAATACAAATAGTAAAGTTAAGTACAGATACCCCTGAAACTACTTGAGCAGTACTTAAAAGTATTTTTACTTACTTTACACCACTGAATTTGTCTTAACAAATCACATAATACGTTACATGGACACACTCTGTGTGAAATAATAGGGGTTGATGTGATTTTTGAATGACTAACCCTTCCTCTGTCCTCCATACATCCAACATGTGTAAGGTTCCTCAGTCTAGTATGGAATTTCAATCACAGATTCAAGTACAATGACCAGGGAACTTTTGGAAAGCCTCACAAAGAAGGGCAGTGATTGGTAGATGGGTAACAAGGACCAGCAGACTGCCAACCCCCCGGAGTAGACCAGACAGTCTTAGCACCAGAACAAGAGGCATGGAGGAAGGAGATCACAAGGGAGTGCCTCCATTGACCAACGGGTCACAGGTTTCTAGGTGTGTCTGCTCACTGCTCACACTTCCTCCCCTTCCAGGACCGGAACAGAACAACGACCAGACTAGACAACACCAAGACCAGAAACGGGAACTATTCATCACCATACCAGAACAGGCGTGGCGGAAAGACCAATGATCTAGACCTATTCCCAGAGCGAGCAGGCCAGAGAGGAGTACCATCACTGACCTCCGGGTCAGTACCCGGAGGTCAGTGATGGTACTCCTCTCTGGCCTGCTCGCTCTGGGCGTAGGTCTAGATCTTTGGTCCTTCCACCACGCCTGTTCTGGTGTTGTGGACCAGCAGGCCAGAGAGGTGTGGTGGACAAGCAGGCCAGAGAGGAGTGGGGGGGGGTGGGGGGGGGGGGGGGGGGTCTGCTGGTCCTGGTCTAGTTACACCAAACCAGATCCCGGTTTCCAGCACCAGACCACCAGACAAGGCACGGAAGAGGGACCAGATCAGACTTTCACCTAGAGCTGGCAGTCCACAGTGAAGTACCACCACTGAACCCTGGGGCTCCCTTATGTGTCGGCTTTCTCCTCGGGTTGTCCTTCCTCCCCACTACAGATCCCGACCCAGAACTTGCAGCAGCCCCAGTTCCCAGTTCCCTCTTCCCGGTTCCTGTTTCCCGGTCCACAGTACCAGCACCAGACCCAGCACCAACCCCTGGTCTCCAGTCCCGGTACCACCATGACTTCCAGTCCCGAACCAAGCACCATCATCAACCCAGTTTTCTCCCTGCCCCAGCCCCAACACCAGCACCAACCCTGGACACAGTGCCGACCAACCACAAGTGCCACCTTCATCCAGCAACTGCCAGCCCAGATCCCACCCCTTCCGCAACACAAAGACACAGACACATTGTGGACTGACTGACTGACTGACGGAATTATTCTCCCGATTGTTTTGTTTTTGATTATGTTTTTGCTTTTGTTTGATTAGATGACCATTTGGTTTGCCTAATTTGAATTGATTGCTTATTGTTTTGAAATGTTTATTATTTTGAATGTTAAAATTCAAGGCACAGAGCAGAGCTGTTGTGAAGGAAGTTGTCAACGAAGTGAGTTTGTGTTTGTACAAGACCGACCGACCGCCTGCCCCAACCTACCGTCAATCAATCATGTCAATGTGGAGCTACACGGAGTCCTATGCATTGTTACAAAAATTGGGAGGCGTACAATTGCATCACATCCTCCATATGGAGCTTCCGGACGGAGCCTCCGGACAGCATTTCCGGATCAAGCATAAATCAACTGAGTCTCTCTGGACAAGAGCGTCTCCTAAATGACCAAAATGTAAATGTTAAAAATGAACATTTGCAAAGCACACTGCTGGGTATTATTCAAATGAGCTCTGCCCTCAAACTATTTGCATTTTGATCAAATCTGGCTGTCACAACTTCCGCCGAAGTTGGTCCCTCTCCTTGTTCGGGCGGCGTTCGAAGTCACCGGCCTTCTAGCCATCGCTGATCCTCTTTTCATTTTCCTTTGTTTTTGTCTGGTCTTCCATCACACCTGGTTCCAATCCCATCAATTACACGTTGTGTATTTAACCTTCTGTTTCCCCTCATGTCCTTGTGGGTTATTGTTTGTTGTGCTTGTGCACGTCTGTCCTGGTGTGCGTTGGGTTATGTACCCATTCATTTTATTAATCTGTTTTCCGGTGGGTTTTTGTTAATAAACTGTGCCGTTGGAAACACAGTTATTTCTCTCCTGCGTCTGACTTCTCTGCCGCCAGTTCGCACCCCTTACACTGGCCTTGTTTGGGGGCAGAGTTCATTAGAATAATACCCGGCAGTGTGCGTTGCAAGTGTTCATTTTTACATTTACATTTTGGTAATTTAGCAGACACTCTTGTCCAGAGAAACTTACAGTCAATGTATTAAACTAAGGTAAATAAGAATGTACTTTACCACAGTCATAGTAAGTTAAAAGAAAATACAATATCGTTACCGAGAAGATTTTAGTGCTACTTGTAAGTATATTTGTATTCGAAAATACAAAATACATGTGTTCTAATTCAACTCTTACGAAGTAGACAGCATGAATTATAGTTCAGGCCAGTAAAAAACAGATGACAAAACAGGTATAGAAACACCTAGTGGTGGCAAACCAAGGCTTTCTGAAGGTTTCGGTGCTTTCGTCAAGTTATTCTGGAACACTCTGTGATGCTACGAAGAGTTGTTGGCTTTAGTAGCCTATAATCAGTTGGAATACCAGGTTTACATCTTACATCTTTCAAATATGGAATCTATGGCATTATTTAGGATGCGAAACAAGGGGGCAGTATTTTGATGTTTGGATAAAAAACGTTCCCAAAGTAAACTGCCTATTTCTCAGGCCCAGAAGCTAGAATATGCATATAATTGGCAAAATATTGTCTGTGAGTATAACAGAACTGATATTGCAGGTGAAAACCTGAGGAAAATCCAACCGGGAAGTGCTATGTTTCTGAAACTACTCTGTTCCTTTGCAAGCCTATCCTCCATTTAAAGGGATATCAACCAGATTCCTTTCCCCATGGCTTCCACAGTGTGTGAACAGTCTTTAGACATAATTTCAGGCTTTTATTCTGAAAAATTAGCGAGAATAATCACATCACGTCAGTGGATAGCTAGGTGTTCCCAGATTTATGCATGTGCGAGCGCCTGGAGCGAGACCTTTTCCCTCTCTCTCCTATTGAAAGGCTACCGATTGATTATAGAAAATGTTTGACATGTTTCTACGAACATTCCGGATACAATTTGGAATTTTCGTCTGCCCGTCGTGACCTGCATGAGCCTGTGGATTACTAAACAAAATGCGCCAACCAAATGGACGTTTTTGGATATAAAGAGAATCTTTATGGAACAAAACAAACATTTGTTGTGTAACTGGGAGTCTCGTGAGTGCAAACATACAAAGATAATCAAAGGTAAGCGATTCATTTAATTGCTTTTCTGACTTTCGTGACCAATCTACTGCTGAAAGTTGTCCTCACATAATCGCAAGGTTTGCTTTCGCCGTAAAGCTTTTTTAAAATCTGACATGCCAGGTGGATTAACAACAGGGCTAAGCTGTGTTTTGGTATATTGCACTTGTGATTTCATGAAAATGTAATGTTTTTAGTAATTTAATATGAATTTGGAATTTGGCACTCTGCAATTCACAGGTTGTTGACAAAAATGATCCCGCTAAAGGGATTGGTGTGCCAAGAGGTTTTAAGACAGAAGCTTATACTTATTCTAAATTATTTGAGCAACAGTGCAGAAGGTGTGGATCAAAAAATTATAATTCAAAATAGTGTCTTCAATGGTTTTTAACCTCATACCCTCAAGACCCTGAATGTTCTGTATTCCCTACTCTACCTGTCAGGTTAAACTATATGTACAAAATCCTAACTATGTTAGGTATAGTACGGTGTCCAGTAGAGGTCAGCTTGGAATCAAAGAAAGCCCTGGAATCACGGTGAAATCAGTGGGATCTCGTATTTGCAACACACAGTCATTGAGGATGTACGGTAATTCTGATAAAGGGAAACACACATCGGCACACTGCTTGGAAGTTAGCTCCTTAGCGATTTCAAAGCATGCCTCGGAGTTCCGGTATCAAACGTAATATCAATAGAAATACCTATATCAAATACATGTAACAGAAATACTGCCCGTCGTTGGCACTAGCTACCTGAATTTTAAATCTGCAACTGTTTACTAACCATTGTGTTTCAAGTAATGTATTGTAAATTCTAGAAATACAGCATGTTACAGTAGTCACATGTTCCAGGTAATATGCTGTATAGTTGTGTTACAGTAAAGGTCCTGTACATTTACAGTAATATTGACAGAGCTCGAAGAATTAAAACAAAAAAAATAAATCGGCAAATATTGAACAATCCAGGTGTGCTAAACACTGATAGATTTACCCAATAAGACTCACAGCTCCATTCGATGCCAAAGGTTTTTCTAACGTTGATTTTTGACCCAGGGAGCTGAATACTCATGCAACGACTATATTCTGTATTTATTTAATGTCTATTCATCTTTTTTTTATTGAATCTTTCTTCCACTTTAACATTACAGAGTATTGTGTGTAGATTGTTGACCAAAAAAATACAATTAAATCCATTTTAATTAATAACTTTGTAACAATAAAATCTGAAGAAATCCAAGGGGTCCGAATACTTTTGAAAGGCACTGTAGCTCTCGTGTGTGGGTAACCAGAGCTCTGTGTGTGTGTGTGTGTGTGTGTGTGTGTGTGTGTGTGTGTGTGTGTGTGTGTGTGTGTGTGTGTGTCAGACCAGTAACTACAGTCTTCTCAGTTGTTGAGATAATATACATGTATGTCCTTGACATGGATTGCTTGGATTGCTCCCAGCTAAAACCACCCACTGGCATCAGGAACAGAGCATTGGGTCAAGTTAACAATGTAGAAAGAATATCAGATTTTTCCTTCTTTTTTGTTCATCCTCCAAAAGGAAACGGTCATTGAGACAGCCACTGAGTATACGTTGTTGAGTTAAAGTGAAGTGAAAGATGATCTTAAAGTGGCAGTGCAGTCAAAAACAAGGTTCTCCTGGGTTTTCTATGTCTTTCCACACTGAGGTTGGAACAATACTGTGAAATTGTGAAAATCAGCATAATCCCCTTTTAGTGTAATAGTTGTTTGAAAAGACAGACAAAAATGTCAGGTCGTTTTGCATGGGTGGGGTTTTGGACCGCCTGGTGAAGTTAATAGACCAATAACAAAGAGAGTTTAGAACCTCTCTGCCAATAACAGCTTGTTTTCAGGTTAAATACAGAACACTCCCAGACAGTCCTGGTGACATTTTTGTTCGAGAAATTGCTTTTTGCTAAGAAGCCATTTTTGTTTCCTTTTGACCATGTTAATTGAACAAAAATCACAGTAAGGTACTTTATTGTTACCCAGAAAGGATTTGATATTGAGATCAAAATGGCTGCATTGAACCTGTAAGTGTTTCAATTGACCAAGCACATTTCAGCGAGAGAAAAAACTACTGTAAATAAAAAAAAAATAACTGAGAGAAATTATCAACAAATTTAAATTCACTTTAACTAACATGGATCATCCCACTTCATTTTACAAAGTTACTGACTTAGTTGTAATATAAGACTTTGCCCAAGGAAATCAGAGAGCTTATTGAGCTTGACACCCAAGGGTCTTGTTCCATTTCTTGCGTCAGTCTTTTACCAAACAATAATTTGCAGGTCTTCGCCTCTGTGTCAGGCATCTATCGGAATATCTGGATAATCCCCCTTCGGATCTGTCAGCGAGTCATATATCAATGTGTGACTTCTTCTCCCTGGGTATGTACACTGAACAAAAATATAAACGCAACATGCAACAATTTCAAAGTTTGTACTGAGATACAGTTCATATACAGAAATCACTCAATTGAAATCAATTAATTAGGCCCTAATCTATGGATTTCACATGACTGGGAATACAGATATGTATCTGTTGGTCACAGATATTGTACCTTAAAAAAACGTAGGAGCGTGGACCAGAAAACTAGTCAGTATCTGGGTGTGACAACCATTTGCCTCATGCAGCGTGACACATCTCCTTTGCATAGAGTTGATCAGGCTGTTGATTGTAGCCTGTGGAATGTTGTCCCACTCCTCTTCAATGGCTGTGCGAAGTTGCTGGATATCGGCGAGAACTGGAACACCGCTGTCGTACATGTCGATCCAGAGCATCCCAAACTTGCTTAATAGTTGGTGACATGTCTGGTGAGTATGCAAGAACTGGGACATTTTCAGCTTCCAGGAATTGTGCACAGATCCTTGCGACATGGGGCAGTGAATTATCATGCTGAAACATGTGGTGTCGGTTGAATGGCACGACAAGGGGCTTCGGGATCTCGTCACAGTATCTCTCTACATTCAAATTGCCATCGATCAAACATTTTCATTGTCCATAGCTTATGCCTGCCCATACCTTAACCCCACTGCCACCATGGGGCACTCAGTTCCCAATGTTGGCATCAGTAAACAGCTCGCCCACACGACTCCATACACGCTGTCTGCCATCTGCCCAGTATAGTTGAAACCGGGATTCATTGGTGAAGAGCACACTTCTCTAGCATGCCAGTGGCCATCAAAGGTGAGCATTTGTCCACTAAGATCAGTTACAATGCCGAACTGCAGTTAGGTAAAGGCCCTGGTGAGGATGAAGAGCATGCAGATGAGCTTCCCTGAGACAGTTTCTGACAGTTTGTCAAAAATGTATTTGCTTGTGTAAACCCACAGTTTTATCAGCTGTCCGGATGACTGGTCTCAGATGATCCCACAGGTGAAGAAGACGGATGTGGAGGTCCTGGGCAGGAGTGGTTACACGTGGTCTGCAGTTGTGAGGCCGGTTGGACGTACTGTCAAATTCTCTGAAACGATGTTGGAGGCGGTTTATGGTAGACAAATGAAGACTAAATTCTCTGGCAACAGCTCTGGTGGACATTTATACAGTCATGCCAATGCCAATTGCACACTCCCTCAAAACTTGAGTAATTTGTGGCTTTGTGTTGTGTGACCAAACTGCACATTTCAGAGAGGCCTTTTATTGTCCCCAGCACAAGGTGCACCTGTGCAATGATCATGCTGTTTCATCAGCTTCTTAATATGCCACAGCTGTCAGGTGGATTGATTATCTTGGCAATGTAGAAATGCTCACTAACAGGGATATAAACACATTTCTGCAGTAGATTACTCCCTGATAGGTCAGAGAGCATGGTTTATTTGTCAAGTTTCACAAAGACAAGGAAAGCTTTGGATTGTAAAGTGGCACCGTTTGCAGCGATTACTCTACGAAAACCAGGGAAGAGTCTGTAGACGACATGTTTGCGGAGCCAGTAGACTGATGTCCACTAACAATGGTAACTACTACTACTAGAGTAACTCTATCAGATTATTAAACATCTGTTCAGGTCACTCCACACTATCATGTAAGAGGGTCAAGAGCACTATATGCAGCTTTCCTGTGATTGTAAGAAATCACCGGTGAGAGTTTTTTGTTGTTGTCATTACTTGTGGTCATCAGGCTACGTAAGTATGTCAACATTATGGACTCCCATAAAGGTCAATCATATATTGTGCATAGGCTATAGATTATATAAGCAACTGCTAATGGAAATTGACCCCGATAGAGAGTTGAAAGAGTTTAAATTCTTCAGCTATCTAACATTGCTTTCCAATGTATTCACATAGGCATAATCCTGATTTGAGAAGCATGCAATTCAAACGTTCATATAAATCCTAAATCAATAGGATGTGGTTCAAGTGAGGCCTCCCTTTCTATTGTGCTGTGAAGAGAAACTAGTGCAGTGCTTTGAATAACTAGTTTAAACTTGGCATGCCAATGCAAATCAAACAATCCATCATTAATCAAATCATTGCTGGGATAAAGTTGGTTTATGTTCTATGTTTATAAACCGACAAGGAGACAGCTGACATTTATTTAACTTAAGGTATTGTATGTTCCCTTGGACATGCCAACAACAACAAATGGGTTTAATATGCAATCTCGTGCATGTATTTAGATAAGAGCGCTCCATAAACAAGGGAGGGATTATTTACAAATGTCCCCTTGCTCCTCTGCCCTTAGCTCGGAAATGAAGGCAATAAGATAGTAATGTCAGATTAATGCAGATTGAGACTGCAGCTGTTAGTCCGCATAGAACCTTACCAAGCTTGAGGACATACCTAGCAAGCTGGTGGAGAGACCTACCAAGCTTGAGGAGAGACCTACCAAGCTTGAGGAGAGACCTACCAATCTTGAACAATGGGAATGAATGAATAACGCATCAGTTCACCTTCTCCCATAGTTATTCCAAAGGTCAGATGGTGATGTGCCTTGAATGATCTTCCCCTCGAGGAACATTTTCATGGGTTTCATTAAAAGTAGTATTACATCTGATTGTGTAACAATTCCTCAATAATTCTAGAGAGACAGAGATTTGAAATGGGTGTCCCTCAGCTGGGTTATTCTTCACCCAGCAGTTGGGTCACTTAGTTGGGTTATTGAGCTATGACCAGTTGGCCATGTATTTGAAATACGTATTTTAATTGCATCTGAGTATTTTGGATTATAATGGGCTAAACTGCACTCCAATGTATTTTGTGAGAAGATACTTTTGAAATCTGTCATTTGTATTTTCAAAATACAAAATACTTTTCTATGCCATTTCTTTAAAGTGGTTCCCCATTTTGTGGCCTCCTTTCATCCCACACTCACCGGACATTATATCAGCTACACCATCATGATCACGAAAATAGATCGCTCCTACAGACACTGAGTCACATGGCCGTGACTTGCTATGCAAAGCAGGCAGACAGGCACCAAAGCATTCAGTTACTGTTCGATTGAACATTAGACTTAATTCTTAACATATTGCTTTGCAAATTTGCAACACATAATACAAATTGTAATTTGTAACATATCATACGAAATGGGTGACTTCCACAGATGAATACATACCAAATTAAACATATTATATCATACTAAATGGAGGGTCCCGGCTTTACGTACAGAATAATACGAAATGCTCTGAGTCCAGGTTGCTTTGTGACCAGCAGCAATTCTAACCATTCTACTTACACCTCTCTCATCAAAGATCTGTTTTAGCAAATAGGGCTGCCACTGACTGGATGTTTTTTGTTTGTTGCACCATTCTCGGTAAACCCCAGACACTGTTGTGCGGGCGGCCACTTCTGAGATCCTGGATCCGGCACGCATGGCACCGAAGATCATACCATGCTCAAAGTCTAGCTAGGTGGCTAATTTTAGCTAACTGGCTAACATTAAATAGGCTAGGGGTTAGGGGTTAGCCTTAAGGTTAGTGGTTCAGTTTAGGAGTTAGGTTAAAGGGTTAAGGTTAGGGTTAGGTTTAGGGGAAGGGTTAGCTTAAAGGGTTAAAACTTCTTCAGGATTGGTGTGTCACCTGCGGGACGGTTGATCTAACATAGGCTAATGCGATTAGCATGAGGTTGTAAGTAACAAGACAGGACATAGACATATCTGATATTGGCAGAAAGCTTAAATTCTTGTTAATATAACTGCACTGTCCAAATTACAGTAGCTATTACAGTGAAATAATACCATGCTATTGTTTGAGGAGAGTGCACAGTTGTGAACATGAAAAGTTATTAAAACACGAATTAGACACATTTGGGCAGTCTTGATACAATTGTTTTACAGCAATGTAATGGTTCATCGGATCAGTATAAAACTTTCCACATACACTGCTGCCATCTAGTTGTAACGATTCTCTTCTTGTGAAGTAGAGGCGGACCAAAGCGCAGCGTGGTGGTTGTTCATTGTAATTTATTGACGACACTATACATGAACAAACTAACGAAAAAACAAGAAACGTGAGAACTCAAAACAGCCCTGTCTGGTGCAAACACAAAAACAGGAACAATCACCCACAAACACAGTGAAACCCAGGCTACCTAAGTATGATTCTCAATCAGAGACAACTAATGACACCTGCCTCTGATTGAGAACCATACTAGGCCGAAAACATAGAACTGCCCCAAAACATAGAAAAACAAACATAGACTGCCCACCCAACTCACGCCCTGACCATACTAAATAAATACAAAAACAAAGGAAATAGAGGTCAGAACGTGACAGTACCCCCCCCCCAAAGGTGCGGACTCCGGCCGCAAAACCTTGACCTATAGGGGAGGGTCTGGGTGGGCGTCTGTCCGCGGTGGCGGCTCTGGCGCGGGACGCGGACCCCACTGTCTCAGTCCGCCTTATTGTCCGCCTCCGTGGCTTACTCACCATGCCCACCCCTCTCAATGACCCCACTGGACAGAGGGGCTGCTTGGGACAGAGGGGCAGCTTCTCGGGACAGAGGGACAGCTGCTCGGGACAGAGGGACAGCTGCTCGGGACAGAGGGACAGCTGCTCGGGACAGAGGGACAGCTGCTCGGGACAGAGGGACAGCTGCTCGGGACAGAGGGACAGCTGCTCCGGGCGGAGGGGCTCTAGCGGCCCCTGGCTGACTGGCGGCACTGGCGGCCCCTGGCTGACTGGCGGCCCCTGGCTGACTGGCGGCACTGGCGGCCCCTGGTTGACTGGCGGCGCTGGCGCTGGGCTGACTGGCGGCACTGGCGGCCCCTGGCTGACTGGTGGCACTGGCGGCCCCTGGCTGACTGGCGGCCCCTGGCTGACTGGCGGCACTGGCGGCCCCTGGCTGACTGGCGGCACTGGCGGCCCCTGGCTGACAGGCGGCACTGGCGGCCCCTGGCTGACGGGCGGCATTGGCGGCTCCTGGCAGACGGGCGGCACTGGGCAGACTGGCGGCACTGGCGGCGCTGGGCAGACGGGCGGCACTGGCGGCGCTGGGCAGACGGGCGGCACTGGCGGCGCTGGGCAGACGGGCGGCACTGGCGGCGCTGGGCAGACGGGCGGCGCTGGCGGCGCTGGGCAGACGGGCGGCGCTGGCGGCGCTGGCGGCGCTGGGCAGACGGGCGGCACTGGCGGCGCTGGGCAGACGGGCGGCGCTGGCGGCGTTGGGCAGACGGGAAGCTCCGATGGCGCCGGGCAGACGGGAAGCTTCGGCAGAGGCGCCGGGCAGACGGGAAGCTCCGGCAGAGGCGCCGGACAGGCGGGAGGCTCCGGCAGAGGCGCCGGACAGGCGGGAGGCTCCGGCAGAGGCGCCGGACAGGCGGGAGGCTCCGGCAGAGGCGCCGGACAGGCGGGAGGCTCCGGCAGAGGCGCCGGACAGACGGGAGACTCCGGCAGAGGCGCCAGACAGACGGGAGACTCCGGCAGCGCTGGAGAGGAGGAAGGCTCTGGTAGCGCCGGAGAGGCGGGAGACTCCGGCAGCGCTGGAGAGGAGGAAGGCTCTGGACGGATGGGCCGGAGAGACAGCCTGGTACGGGGAGCTATCACCGGTGGGCTGGGGTGTGGAGGTGGTGACGGATAGACCGGGCCGTGCAGGCGCACTGGAGCTCTTGAGCACCGAGCCTGCCCAACCTTACCCGGTTGAATGGTCCCGGTCGCCCTGCCAGTGCGGCGAGGTGGAATAGCCCGCACTGGGCTATGCAGGCGAACCGGGGACACCGTGCGCAAGGCTGGTGCCATGTAAGCCGGCCCAAGGAGACGCACTGGAGACCAGATGCGTAGAGCCGGCTTCATGGCACTTGGCTCGATGCCCACTCTAGCCCGGCCGATACGCGGAGCTGGAATGTACCGCACCGGGCTGTGCACCCGCACTGGGGACACCGTGCGCTCCACAGCATAACACGGTGCCTGCCCAGTCTCTCTAGCCCACCGGTAACCACAGGAAGTTGGCTCAGGTCTCCTACCTGGCGTAGCCATACTCCCTGTTAGCCCCCCCCCAATAAATATTTGGGGCTGACTCCCGGGCTTCCATCCACGACGCCGCGCTGCCTCCTCATACCAGCGCCTCTCCGCTTTCGCCGCCTCCCGTTCTTCCTTGGGGCGGCGATACTCTCCTGGCTGAGCCCAAGGTCCTTTACCGTCTAATTCGTCCTCCCATGTCCATACCTCCTCGCGCTGCTCCTGCTGCTGCTTTTTCCTTTGCCCATTACCACACCGCTTGGTCCTGTTGTGGTGGGTGATTCTGTAACGATTCTCTTCTTGTGAAGTAGAGGCGGACCAAAGCGCAGCGTGGTGGTTGTTCATTGTAATTTATTGACGACACTATACATGAACAAACTAACGAAAAAACAAGAAACGTGAGAACTCAAAACAGCCCTGTCTGGTGCAAACACAAAAACAGGAACAATCACCCACAAACACAGTGAAACCCAGGCTACCTAAGTATGATTCTCAATCAGAGACAACTAATGACACCTGCCTCTGATTGAGAACCATACTAGGCCGAAAACATAGAACTACAAAAAAAAAACATAGAAAAACAAACATAGACTGCCCACCCAACTCACGCCCTGACCATACTAAATAAATACAAAAACAAAGGAAATAGAGGTCAGAACGTGACACTAGTAACCAAGGTCTAAATTGCACCTGGGCTGGAATAATACATAATGGCCTTTCTCTTGCATTTCAAAGATGATTGTACCAAAAAAATACAAAAGAACGGTTGGATTTTTCTTTGTATTATCTTTTACCAGATCTATTGTTTTATATTCTCATACATTCCTTTAACATTTCCACAAACTTCAAAGTGTTTCCTTTCAAATGGTACCAATAATATGCATATAGTTGCTTCAAGGCCTGAGCTACAGGCAGTTAGATTTGGGTTTGTCTTGTTAAGCGAAAATTGAAAAAAAGGCGCCAATCCTTATTTACAATGACGGCCAACACCGGCCAAACCCAGACAACTCTGGGCCAATTGTGCGCCGCCCTATGGGACTCCCAATCACAGCGAGTTGTGATAGAGCCTGTAAAGGAACCAGGGTGTTTGTAGTGACACCTCAAGCACTGAGATGCAGTGCCTTAGACTAGCTAGCTGCAATCCGAGTGGCAACTCCTGGCTAACGTCTCTGTCCCGAAGCAAGCACCAATTAGCCTGGAGCTAGCCCATGCTAGGCCCATCTCCCGGCTAGCTGAAGAGGTCCATCAACCACTCCGGGGCTACAATACCTATTTTGCCAATTGGCCCCGACCCTTTTACTGCCAGTACGGAGCTCCTTCACGACTGGACTACCGATGTAATCTGCCCGAGGTGGTTATTCAACTGGCTCTATGTCGCGAAGTCCCCTGAATGCCCATCTGCTAGCCTGCTAGCCACGGCACACTAGCTGTCTAGAGCATAACGGACAGTTAGCTGAATAGGTCCATCGGCCAAATTCTTGGGCCACTATACAATTTTGCCAATTGGACTGGACCCCTTTGCTACACGGAACCCTACTAATCCATCACGCCTGGTCTACTGATATAACCACACGAGGAGGCGCAGCACGAGGCGGCTATAACAGACTTCCTCCTTTGCGACGTCCTTCTAAGGCCCTTCTGCTAGCTTGCTAGCCCCTGCCTGCTAGCTGTCTGAATCGCTGTGTCTCCAGCCCACCTAACTACTACCTGGACCCCTATGATCACTTGGCTATGGATGCCTCTCCCTAATGTTAATATGCCTTGTCCATTGCTGTTCTGGTTAGTGATTATTGTCTTATTTCACTGTAGAGCCTCTAGCCCTGCTCAATATGCCTTAGTCAACCCTTTAGTTCCACCTCCCACACATGCGGTGACATCAGCTGGTTTAAATGTTTCTAGAGACAATACCTCTCTCATCATCATTCAATGCCTAGGTTTACCTCCAATGTATTCACATCCTACCATACCTTTGTCTGTATATTATGCCTTGAATCGATTCTATCGCGCCCAGAAACCTGCTCCTTTTACTCTCTGTTCCGAACGTATTAGACGGCCAGTTCTTATAGCCTTTAGCCGTACCTTTATCCTACTCCTCCTCTGTTCCTCTGGTGATGTAGAGGTTAATCCAGGCCCTGCAGTGCCTAGCTCCACCCCTATTCCCCAGGCGCTCTCATTTGTTGACTTCTGTAACCGTAAAAGCCTTGGTTTGTTAACATTAGAAGCCTCCTCCCTAAGTTTGTTTAATTCACTGCTTTAGCACACTCTGCCAACCCGGATGTCCTAGCCGTGTCTGAATCCTGGCTTAGGAAGACCACCAAAAACCCTGAAATTTCCATCCCTAACTATAACATTTTCAGACAAGATAGAACAGCCAAAGGGGGTAGAGTTAGCCTGCAGAGTTCTGTCTTACGATCCATGTCTGTACCCAAACAATTCGATGCTTCTACTTTGAAAAATCCACCTTTCCAGAAACAAGTCTCTCACCGTTGCCGCTTGCTATAGACCACCTTCTGCACCCAGCTGTGCTCTGGACACCATATGTGAAATGATTGCCCCCCATCTATCTTCAGAGCTTGTGCTGTTAGGTGACCTAAACTGGGACATGCTAAACACCCCAGGCCATCCTACAATCTCAGCTAGATGCCCTTAATCTCACACAAATTATCAATGAACCTACCAGGTACATCCCCAAATCCATAAACACGGGCACCCTCACAGATACCATCTTAATCAACTTGCCCTCCAAATACACCTCTGCTGTTTTCAACCAAGATCTCAGCGATCACTGCCTCATTGCCTGCATCCGTAATGGGTCTGCAGTCAAACAACCACCCCTCATCCCTGTCAAACGCTCCCTAAAACACTTCAGCGAGCAGGCATTTCTAATCGACCTGGCCTGGGTATCCTGGAAGTATATTGACCTCATCCCATCAGTAGAGGATGCCTGGTTATTCTTTAAAAGTGCCTTCCTCACCATCTTAAATAAGCATAACCCATTCAAAAAATGTAGAACCAGGAACAGATATAGCCCTTGGTTAACGACAGACCTGACTGCCCTTCACCAGCACAAAAACATCCTGTGGCATACAGCATTAGCATCGAAGAGCCCTGTTGATGAGCAACTTTTCAGGGAAGTTAGGAACCAATATACACAGGCAGATAGGAAAGCTAAGGCTAGCATTTTCAAACAGAAATTTGCATCCTGTAGCACAAACTCAAAAAAAGATATTGGACACTGTAAAGTCCATGGAGAATAAGAGCACCTCCTCCCAGTTTCCCACTGCTCTAAGGCTAGGAAACAGTGTCACCACCGATAAATCCACTATAATTGAGAATTTCAACAAGCATTTTTCTACGGATGGCCATGCTTTCCACCTGGCCACCCCTACCCCGGTCAACTGCCCTGCAACCCCCACATCAACTCGCCCAAGCCTCCCCATTTCTCCTTCACCCAAATCCAGATAGCTGATGTTCTGAAAGAGTTGCAAAATCTGGACCCCTACAAATCAGCCGGGCTAGACAATCTGGACCCTCTCTTTCTAAAATATTCTGCCAAAATTGTTGCAACCCCTATTACTAGCCTATTCAACCTCTCTTTTGTATCGTCTGAGATTCCTAAAGATTTGAAAGCTGCCGCGATCATCCCCCTCTTCAAAGGGGGAGACACTAGACTAAAACTGCTACAGACCTATATCTATCGTACCCTGCCATTCCAAGGTCTTCGAAAGCCAAGCTAACAAACAGATTGTGAGTCTGGAAGGAGAGTTTACAGTCTAGCCAGGCACCTAGGTATTTGTAGTTGTAGGCCAATACAAATCCCACCGTACCTTCTCCGCTATGCAATCTGGTTTCAGAGCTGGTCATTGGTGCACCTCAGCCATGCTCAAGGTCCTAAACGATATCATAACCACCATTAATAAGAGACATTACTGTGCAGTCGTATTCATCGAACTGGCCAAGGCTTTCGACTCTGTCAATCACCACAATCTTATCGGCAGACTCAACAGCCTTGGATTCTCAAATGACTGCCTCGCCTGGTTCACCAACTACTTCTCTGACTGAGTTCAGTGTGTCAAATCGGAGGGCCTGTGGTCCGGACCTCTGCAGTCTCTATGGGGTTGCCACAGGGTTACATTCTCGGGCCTACTGTCTTCTCTGTATACATCAATGATGTCGCTCTTGCTGCTGGTGATTCTCTGATCCAACTCTATGCAGGCGACACCATTCTGTATACGTCTGGCCCTTCTTTGGACACTGTGTTAACTAACCTTCAGACGAGCTTCAATGCCATACAACTCTCCTTCCGTGACCTCCAACTGCTCTTAAAAGCAAGTAAATCTAAATGCATGATCTTCAACCGATCGCTGCCCGCACCTGCCCACCCATCCAGCATCACTTCTCTGGACAGTTCTGACTTAGAATATGTGGACAACTACAAATACCTAGGTGCCTGGCTAGACTGTAAACTCTCCTTCCAGACTCATAATAAGCATCTCCAATCCAAAATTAAATCTAGAATCGAATTCATATTTCGCAATAAAGCATCCTTCACTCATGCTGCCAAACATACCCTCATAAAACTGACCATCCTACCGATCCTTGACTTTGGTGCTGTCATTTACAAAATAGCCTCCAACACTCTACTCAACAAATTGGATGCAGTCCATCACACTGCCATCCATTTTGTCACCAAAGCCCCATATACTACCCACCACTGGGACCTGTACACACTCGTTGGCTGGCCCTCACTTCATACTCGTTGCCTAACCCACTGGCTCCAGGTCATCTGCAAGTCTTTGCTAGGCAAAGCTCCGCCTTATCTCAGCTCACTGGTCACCATAGCAGCACCCACCCGTAGCACGCACTCCAGCAGGTATATCTCACTGGTCACCCCCAAAGCCAATTCCCCCTTTGCCCGCCTTTCCTTCCAATTCTCTGCTGCCAATGACTGGATCGAACTGCAAAAATCACTGAAGCTCAGACTCATATCTCCCTCACTAGCTTTAAGCACCAGCTGTCAGAGCAGCTCACAGATCACTGCACCTGTACATAGCCCATCTGTAAATAGCCCATCCAACTACCTCATCCACAAACTGTATTTTTTTATTTAACTTGCTCCTTTGCACCCCAGTATCTCTACTTGAATATTAATCTTCTGCACATCTATCAACCCAGTGTTTAATTGGTATATTGTAATTACTTCACCACCATGGCCTATTTAATGCCTTTACCTCCCTTATCTTACCTAATTTGCACACACTGTTTTTAGACTTTTTCTACTGTATTACTGCATTTTAATGAGAGTTAAGATGTCACCTTGTCCCCTTAACAATGAATACAAGCGTTTGACATGGGGAAGTAACTTTATAATCAAACTTTATCAATGTAGAAGAAACAGTCATTTTTCATACCTTAGTTGTCATATTTGATCTGGTTTCCTTAAAATATCATACATTTTCATGATCAACATGATTTGGACTATTCATGACCTTTATATGATATGTTTGGGCAATCCAAAGGCATTGCTTTTAGATGGTTATTTTTGGAGAAAATGTCATGTTCAGTTCGTACATTGCAAATCGTTAATTACCGCAAAATAAAATACAAATGACATACTTTTATATGAAATGTATAACATTAATATTGAAAGATTACGATAAAGTAGTTACAATCCCAATATTGGGGTATGCATAGGCACTTAAATCAAACTCTTGTGTAAGCCTTTTCAAATCTACAAAGTCTCACTGCTCAACCTTAACATGGGTTGACCATACAACAGAACAGATTTACCAGAATTACATTAAATTTCACAGGTGGCCAAAAATAACTACCTTAAAGCCACACTCCAGCAAACCACACCTCCAGTCTTCTTATCTGTCCCAGTGGATCATAGCTCAATAACCCAGTATTAACAACCCAACTTAGAGAAAACAATGGGTTGTTTGTGACCCAACTGCCTGGGTCAAAATAACCCAATGTGTTTCTGTCCAATATTTAACCAAATTGGGTTGTTTTTAACCCAGCATTTAGTGTACGATGGGAATGAGTCATAGAAACAATGACTAACCTGGCCTACGAATCCACTTCAAGCTGCAGTCAACAGAAGTGGCATAGAATAAGGTTTAAAGTAATGTGGTTGGATCAAAATGACTGGTCCTGTCTCCCACATTTAGAAGCAGTATTTGTAGATTTTGATGTCTTTCAGAAATAGCTCACCCCCAAAAACCCTTCTGCAAGTTGAATGCATACACATCTGGAGAAAGGTTCAAACGCTTGGCTTTGGTAAATGAAACAATGTATGTGTTTTCAGTGGTGGAAAAGGTATCACATTTTCATACTTGAGTAAAAGTAAAGATACCTTAGTAGAAAATTACTCAAGTAAAAGTGAAAGTCACCCAGTAAAATACTACTTCAGTAAAAGTCTAAAAGTATTTGGTTGTAAATATTCCTAAGTATCAAAAGTAAAAGTATAAATTATTTAAAATTCCTTATATTAAGCAAACCAGACCAGATTATTTTCTTGTTTAAAAAAATTTTACTGATAGCTAAGGGCACACCCCAACACTCAGACAGAATTTACAAACAAAGCATGAAACACGAGTCCACCGGATCAAAGTCTGTTCTCTTGATAAGTATGTGAATTTGACTATTTTCCTGTCCCGCTAAGCATTCAAAATGTAATAAGTACTTTTGGGTGTCAGGGAAGATGTATGGAGTAAAAACAGGGATGTAGTGAAGTAAAAGTAAAATTGTCAAAAATATAAATAGTAAGGTAAAGTACAGATACCCCCAAAAACCACTTAAGTAGTACTTTAGTAAAGTATTGTTACTTAAGTATTTTACACCACTGTGTATTTTTAGAGCATAAGTATTTTGTATAATTTACCTTTTCTGGATCTGTGGCTGGGTGTTGGCTCAACCCTGGACATTCCCTAAAATACAGGATATATTGGATATTATATAAAGCTCCATAGCTACAGATTTATTACAAAAAAATATCTATAAAGTTATGATTGGTTGATGCGTCAGATTATATTAATATTAATGCATTATGCAAATATGTTCAAAATACATAAAAGGATGTGTATTATGTCATATGTTCAGCATTTACCTATTTACCTAGTATTTACCTTCATTCCTGCATTATAAAACCCACAATAAAGGTTAAAGAAACATTTAGTCTTGAAACCTTTACATTTGTTGAAAATTACAATTATGCTCAGTGTGAAGATGGGCGTCCAACATGACACCCGTACATGGGAGTCAGCATCCACTAGGAGAACTAGATCTGCTGGCTCACTGTGAAGCCTGACAAAAACCGCACATCACTGACGTGCAAGTTCAACAGAGTATACAAAATTTAAAAAATGCAACAACGATCCAATCCAGCAGCCTGTGGGATTTGCATCATCACAACTGAGGGATCATAAGAGTTTTATCACCCGTTTGTGAAGCACAGTCCCTTGCCAAACATTTTAAAGGGTGCCGACTGACAAGGTTTCTTTGGTTACCGTTACCCAGACTCCTACTAAGGGAGAGTAGAATGTGTGTGTGGCTCAGCAGTTCTCTTCAGTCCCAGCGGTGTCCTAGTGTCATATTCCCAAGACACTTGGTGTTAATTAAAGGGTAACTTATGAAATGCATCCATAAATATAACATTGATCATCTTTGAGGTAAGTGCCTTTGTAAAAGAACAGGGAAAGCAGTTCAAATCAGTAATAGATTATTTTACCTTTGTCATAATCTCTGTAGCACTATCCAAACAAGATTGGTTTGCACTGTCATATTAATGGTAACACATCTGTCGAAGCGTTTAAATGGCAGCATACTGTATTTTCCACTCATGACAACTGACACTTTCACATTTCCATGCTGCAAAACAGTGACATGTCAACAAAGTACTATCAATAGTGCCATCTATTTCAGCATCAAACATAACGTCTGTGATCTCTGGTTTCATAAGGGAACAGAAATGACCTTGGTCAAGTTCCGGTCTGCTTGACACAGGAGGTTGGTAGCACCTTAATTGGGGAAAACAGACTGGTGGTAGTGACTGGAACGGAATTAGTGGAATGGTATCAAATACATCAAACACATGGTCTCCAAGTGTTTGATGCCATCCCATTTGCTCCATTTTGGCTATTATTATGAGTCGTTCTCCCCTCAGCAGCCTCCTGTGCTGCTTGAGTATCATCTATTTCCGCTCAGGACTAACGTAGAGCATGCATAGGAAAGATGAACCTAGCCCTTGTAAAGCTGCAAAACCTCAGCCACTGTCTCTGCAATCTTCACCGTACCGCAGATAATAAATTATAGTCAATTATGACGCAAAGAACACAAAGTTGCAAGATTGAAGACCTAGGACTCTAGGGAACAATGTATTAACCTTTTTTGCTGTAGGAATGGGGTGCTGAGGAGTGACACGGCAGGTCAAGAACTCGGAATCGTGGTTGCTATGGCAACCTGGTTTTGGGTGGCGCTGCAGGAAGTGTCGGAATCATTATGCCGCAAGGATTCACAGGGCAATAAATTCTAATTCTTCCCATTACAGCATGAGATGACATCAACCCTCCTCTTTGCAGCTCCACTGAATGCATGTTTGTCTGAACTCAGGTTGAAAGAGAATGCAATAATCCTTTTCATACTTCTTATAACAATGGATTTACGATGAGAACAGGGTATTTTAATATGCTGACACTAAAATGAACTTGGCTTGAGCCAGTTGAAATGGTTCCTTTTGACAACATCATCAGAAAACATGCATATTATAATTTGTTTATGCAACAACTGCGCTACTAGTGCTGTATAGCCATATCGATATACCCATATTTACTTCCATGTTGGTCAAAAGCAAGCCGAGGTTTGCCATAATAGGCAGGTCATGGGTGTTGACATTAGAGCTTTATCGAATGAATGGGGACGTGTGTGCTGCATTCTTAGAAAAAAAGGGTTCCTAAAGGGTTCTTCGGCTGTCTCCATAGGAGAACCCTTTTTGGTTACAGGTAGAAACACTTTTTTGGTCCCCGATAGAACAACTTTGGGTTACATGTAGAAATCTCTGTGGTTCTCTGTTATTCATTGAATGCAAAACGGTTCTACTTGGAACCAAAAGGGTTCTACTTGGAACGAACATGTTTCTTCGAAGGGTTCTCCTATCTATGGGGACAGCCAAACAACCCTTTTAAGTTATAGATAGCACTTTCTTTTTCGAAGAGTGTAGGTCAAAGTTGCATCTCAGTAGTCTTCAAATCCCAGGCTCCCCTTTTCCCAATATTCCTGGTAGGCATCCTCCATATTGCTTTCCTTGATTTGAGATGTTTTTAGATGCACACTGGGAGTGTGTAGTAAAGAATCATCCATTTCATCAAATGCTCATCTGGCCCACTGTTGGCTTTAGGTCAATCTGGTTGCCTCACATTCTGGGCTTGATTTGAGTGGCAGCCCTGTTCAGTTATGTGTGCCTCTGAAGAAGGTTCCACCTCTAGGAACGAAGTGTTATCTTTCTCTGTTTCCTGCCATTGTTCTGCCCCTGCCCCAAATGCCTAAGGCTCTGGGAAAAGGTGGGATGTAGGAGCACAGTTTCCTGTCTGGTTGTGGATTTCCTGCCAAACATCATAGAGGACCTTAAAGAAAAAACACATGAATTTCACATGTGAACACATGCAATCTCGTGTGATCACGTGATTTAATGTGAAGTTAATGCGATAACATGTGTCATGTGAAGCAACATGTGCCAACATGTGATGCAACATGTCAAAACATAAATCTACACGTGACCATATGATCTCATGTGAAATAAATGTGACAACATGGGGATGCAAAATTCCAACATATGATAACATGAAACTTCACTTGCAACATGTGAGTACGTGAAAACACGATCTCATGTGAAATAAATGACAACATGGGGATGCAAAATCTCAACATGACCATGACACTACACCTGACAAAATTTGAAAATGTGACTTTGAAAGGCATAATTTATATTAATTCCATTTAAACAGTTATGGTCCCCTGCAGGATTTGTCTAGTTCCCGGTTTGTTCCAGGAAACTAGACAAAACATTTTGTCATGGTCCCCTGGAGGGTTTTGTCTAGTTGCGGGAAAAAAAAACATTAAATCTACAACTAGTTACTCTATGTTAGAGGACAGTATGCTGCTGCATACTTGGGACTCAATCTCTCTTGGGATTGGAACTCAGAACCTATAGGTTGCTAGCTACCTGACATTCCTACTGTACCACCAGGTCTGTGGACATAATGGATATTGGCAATAAAACATAACTTTGCCTACAGTTGCAGTAGAAATCTGTTAAATATATACAACAACTTGGTATTATTTCAATAAAACGACAGTATGCTGCTCTATTCTGATTTAAATTAGTGTAAATAAACTTGTATAATTTTGTACTGTGACCACACTTGGGACTCAGCTACACCACAGGTCTGTGAGCGTGAAAGAGATATGGCCACAGACTGCTTTTTTGTTAAATGCTGCCCAGAATCAAGTAAATATGTGTTCAATTACCACCACCAATGTAAAATCAACATAAATCGAGCAGTGCTCAAGGACACTTGACGTAGAGTATTGTCATGACTTTACTTTCATTAATCTGATGACTGTTATTTATCAAATCAACTATGTATAATTGTTTATTTATTTATTTTTTAAAAAGTTTTTATATATAGGAGAAATACATATACATATATTTTTTTACAGCTTTTCTGCTGCATATACATACATTTTACTTATGCATTTAACACATACATTTTACATACGTGGTACTTTTATATAAAGCAGTCATATAACAATAACACATTACCAAACATAAACTCTTTAATCCCAATTCCGATTAAATTAATCATAACAATTAACTAATTTGGAATTTGGGGCACCACGAGAGTGGTTGTTTAAAGAGTTCCCATCTCCCGAACTAAAGTCTAAAGGTCTTTACCTATCACTTCCATAAAACAGTCAACATATTAATCATAATCTCGTATCATATCATCATTCTGAACAGTCATAACTTCCTGTATCTGCAAAACCCTGAGCATTACTTATGACTCAGTACTACTCATGCTTCTACACCTGCATTGCTTGCTGTTTGAGGTTTTAGGCTGGGTTTCTGTACAGCACTTTGAGATATCAGCTGATGTAAGAAGGGCTATATAAATACATTTGATTTGATTTAATGTTTTCACTCACAAGACTCCCAGTTACACAACAAATGTTCCATTTGTTCCATAACGATTATTTTTATATCCAAAATACCTTTGTTTGTTTGGCGCGTTATGTTCAGAAATCCACAGGAAAGAGCGGTCACGACAACGCAGACAAAAATTCCAAATAGTTTCCATAATGTCGACAGAAACATGTCAAACATTTTTTATAATCAATCCTCAGGTTGTTTTTAAAATATATAATCGATAATATATCAACCGCAAATGTCTTTCACAGTAGGAGAGGGAAAAGCAATACCTATCCGAACTCAGTTGCGCGAGGAAAACTCATGTGACCACTTGACGCAATGTTATCGTTCTGGCTAATTTTTCTAAATAACAGCCTGAAACTATGTCTGAAGACTGTTGACACCTTGAGGAAGCGATAGGAAAATAAATCTGGTTCATATCCCTTTAAATCCAGCAAAGGGAGGCTATGGAACACGGAGTTCTCAAAATAGAAGCTACTTCCTGTTTTGATTTTCCTCGGGGTTTTGCCTGCAATATCAGTTCTGTTATATTCACAGACAATATTTTGACAGTTTTGGAAACTTTAGAGTGTTTTCTGTCCAATACTAATAATAATATGCATATATTAGCAACTGAGACTGAGGAGCTGGCCGTTTACAATGGGCACCTTTTCATCCAATCTACTCAATACTGCCCCTGCAGCCATAAAAAGTTAAGAACAAATGTTTATTTACAATGATGGCCTACCGGGGAACAGTGGGTTAACAGCCTTGTTCAAGGGCAGAACGACATAGTTTTACCTCGTCAGCTCGGGGATTCGATCCAGCAACCTTTCGGTTAGTGGTCCAATGCATACATAGACAAAGGGGCCCTGTATCGCTTGCTCGGATGCTTTCTCCGGTAAGATAAAATACATTCAGACTCTTGCGAATTGATGGAAAATTATGAAAACACAGAGAGATGAAATATTAATTATTTTACATTCTTTCTTTTTTTCTTGGTTAATCTTTTGGGGAAGCCTGGCTTCTCTTGGCCCTCATGAATACTGTGTTCATGATTCCAGTCGTTCGCAAAAAGGAAGGCATGATTAGAACTCAGTCAGATCAAGCATATAAGCATTCTGAACTTTGATCAATGCTGGGAACAATATTTAGATGTTGACACTTAATAGATTTTCTTTATTGCGTACAAAATAGATATTTGTATAATTTCTTTGTGACCGAGGTCCAAACCTCCTCATATGCAATTACGGCCTTGCTTATAACTTTATCTGAAATGTTCAATTGCATGTTCAATTGCCTATAGTGACATGCACTAACTAACACATGGATAGCAGAAAACCATGCCCACTGATTCCGTTTTGTGGGATATTATCAGTGAATGCAATGGAAACGTGCTGAGGACTACTACAAGGGCGAGGTAGGGTGAGGACCAAAGGAACATTTATGTTAGAGTGCTCAGCTGGACAAACACACTTTGGCTGGGAAGTGTTCCTGAATCCTGTACACCAAGGGTGTGGTGGCTGGGTGAAGAAGAGTGCCTAGTGTCCTCAATGAGTTAGCACTTATAAGGGATGGGCAGGAAGGATAAGGCAAGAGTCCAGCTTTGCTGCCAAGCCTTCCCGAGGTCATGTGCATAACAGAGAGCACCCAGAGGTTGCTGGGATTTGTGCAACATCTGCCCAAGTGTGAGCAGAGAGATTTACAATATCCTACAGTGCAACAGGGGACTGCATCGAGGGGTAGGAAAGGTGGATTAATGTTAACTGGAAATAGCCATCCCAGTGGTGTGTGGAGGGAAAGCTGGTGGAAACTTTATGCATGTGGCTACATTTGTCGTTCTTTTCTTAGAACAACAATGGGTTCAGTGGCACTCTCTTTCGTTCCGCTTTGGCTGTCAATGTCCATGTTATGACATTTTTTTTCTTCTCTCCATCGCAGCCAGAGTGAACGTGTCTGCCAATGTGTCGAGATTGTCCTCATACGTGACCCAATCTCAGCGAACCTTCCCCCACCACCATCATATGATGTTATCCTCCACCCATGTTTAAATCCCCCAAGACAGGGTGTTGTAGACTAAGACGTGCAAGGATCTTTAAGCTGCTTGCATTCATTTCTTTCTTTTCCCACCAGTCCATCGCTTGCCTTCTTTTCTTCTCTTACCCCTCTATCTCATTTACATTATCAGGGGTTTGCAAAGGATTGCCTTAAGGCATTTTGTCTTGGAAATCATTAAAAGAAAAGAGACAGAGTTGGTCAGAGCAGGGGGAATCTGGAATCAAGCTTTGTGACCAGTCCAGTGAGTGTGGAGGGCTAAGCAGCAAGCCAAGGCTTTGTGCCGTGCAAAATGAAGCCAGACACAGAAAGAGCTTCATTAGTAGGCCAGTGATTTTTCTAGAAAATTAAGTTAGAGGCAAATATTGTCATAGCAGAGATAATAATTGCACAGAGCAGCAGGATCGCGTTTCTCATAAATACAATGTTGTTCGATCTAATGAGACAGTGTACTGAACTAATGCCAGTCCAATATCAATGGCATTAACGAAAGCAAAACCTTGACGAATGTTGATTTTGTTACTTATTAAGGCGGCATTTTCTATATCATAGCTAATTGTTCATGTTTGCAGTAATGTACTGTTAAACCAAAATTCATTTTGATTTTACAGTAACATACTGTACATTTACTTACAGTAACTTGCAGGTAACTGACTGTCAGTAAGTTACCATAAAAACAACAGGATGTTTTTTACATTATGGGAAATAATTGACAAGGTAAAGACTACAATATAACTGATGGTAGTGTAACAAACCTTGCCTAGGGTTCTACCCCCTCCCCAACCCTTAGTTAACCCTTATTGGAGCAGTGGTTATCAGGTCCGCCTACAAGCTCATGTGACATAACCACAGCTCATTCAATAGGATTTCCATGCAGCTTTTAAAAAACTTAGAAACAGATTTAAATTGACCTCAGTAACAGCCCCTGAGAAGATGGCTGCTGGTTTTACATGTGCATGCTCTCTGACGGTTCTCTATCTGAATGTTTTCCATGATCTTTGGCTATGTTGTCTGAATGTCCTCTGAATGTTTTCCATTACTTTTGGCTATGAATAACTAACACTTCTCGCAGATGTTATCCTAGTTACAACATTGAGTCGTGTCAGGATATTGTGTAAGTCAGTGGTATTTGTGACCTTTTACTGCATCACTGCTTCTTGATTTGACAGTTCAGACATCGCTGCAAGTGCTGCTGGGAATCACAGTATGATTCACAGTGGTGAAACAACCCAGTCTGGCAAGAGAATAACACATCTGTTGAACATGGTTTAAGCCGCCTGGGGTTCGCCTCAGTCACTTATGATTGAACATAAGAAAAATAATAGATGATGCATATTACTAATGTCAGTTAGTAAATTATAAGGATTAAGAAAGAGAGTTTTACCTTATTATGAGTTTGAGGTCAGCAGTGGGGCAAATACGCTGATCATTCAAGAACATTTTCGTCAAATAACTTTTCAACATCGTTTGTAGATTTGTGGTCCTGGCAATGTACAACAAATCATCTCTCATTAATCCAACCAAAAATAGCATTTGGCTTCCCCGACAGCTATGATATCATTGTTTTGATGATATAAAATGTTCTAAAATAAAACAAGTACTTTCCATGAGGAAGTGGGATCCCAGCATGGCCAATGTATTGGAAAATCTCCCAAAGGAAGCAGCTGTCTCCAAAATAAGAAGAAAGCCTGTGTCTTGACTGTCCTTTGCGATTAATGTTTCCTCACTCTATCACACATGTGGCTTCCTCAGAAACTGTGGAGTTACATTGCAGGTGCATCCACTCACATTGAAAACACTGACATGGATTGGACATTTTCAGGAAAAGCAAAAGTTGCCAAATATAACCTTTACACACATGATGGAGTCAAAAGGAGCACACCTGAGGACATTATTTAGTTGTGTCTTTCGCCAAAAAGCAGTTACAATAATGATTTTATCACAATTCCAAAGACACAAAATTTTACTTTGGAAAATGTAATCTCCGTTATTTCCCTTGTTGGGCAGTCTGGCCCCAGAGGCATACAAAAATTTTAAAAAAGTATACCCCAACCGTCTAGCAATCCAAAGGTTGTGTGTTTGACGTAATGTAACATGTCGTACTAAATGTAGGGACCTGATTTACTTACCAAATCCTACGAATTCCCATGAGACCAGCTTGTGTTGGGATGGTAGAATTATAGTTAGTCCAAACATTCTCAAATTAACTGTATTACAGCTCTGGTGTTTAAAAATATATATATAGCCACATCCTGTATGCAAATTATTCTGAATGGGAGTCTTATTTCTAACATTTCAAGAGCGGAGTCTGAATAAAAAGGTCAAGGAGCATGTAGCGCCCGAGGGGTCACTCTTTAGTCAGAGCCTGCAAATGTCTCATATCAGGCTAACCCTGTCCAATGGCAGATGAGCAGCCACCAAAAGCTTTTAACTAAAAAGAATACACTGCTTCTAGCAATGCAATGAACTTGAAAATGCTAGGACCCCTAAACATTAAGGACAAACAGACTGAATTCTGCAAGCAAATGTTTTAAAATGCATTTGTTGTGTCTGTTGTGTCTGTCTACAAACCCCTTAGTGAAAGCAGTATCATGAACTACCAGACGTAGCACCTCACCAACCAAAGAAGAAACAGTGCCATGAGAACAATAGAAATAGAAAGTGTGGAAGTGCTTTCCCCTTCCTTTTTTTGTAGTGGAGACAGAGACAGCACCACACTTAAGTGCTTCTGCCTGGGGGGAGGGGATATGGCGATTCATGCCACCAAGTCTTTTCAGATGACACACAGTTAGAAAGTGAGGCTATAATGATGAGAGGAGGTAGCCTGATACATTTTCCTGTTTCATGTTCTATTATATCTGAATTGACATGATTGTCACTTTGCATAGCAGAGGCAGCCCCTACCCCCAAAAAAGGTAATAGTGAAATTGTGAGTGTGAAAGGATATAAGCTGATCTAAGTAAAATGCCATTTTGCCATTGAAGGCATCAGGGGTATACAGAGGAATTTCCAGCTCCCAGCTCATATTGACTACATTTTGTTCACTGTTCACTTTTTAGGTCTGTGAAAATGACAGACAGTTTGACTCAAAATAAAAAAGTATATGATTCTCCACTTACTTTGGCATATTTACAGAAAACTCTGACTAACAATACATGTACTTTCTATAGGTTTGACATCTATGCACACAAACTCTAACCTTGGCCAGGAAAATCTGGGAATTTAGGGAAAGTAACCGGAATTCTGCAACCCTACTTGCAGGCATGATGTAGCCTGTAGATCAAGACCTTTAGGCCACAGTTTCAGGGTAAAGACAGGCCTCAAAATAAGGTCTAATGGAATGCATTCACATTAACAACTTAATGATAATACCAGCACTCCCTAGGGAACTTACTTGGGAATGACTACAAGACATAAAATGAACAAATTCAACAACTATGTCTCTGTCACTAACAAATACAGTAATGGGTGGTAACTCTACAACTCACTCGAAAATCAAGGCACACTGGGAAATTATATTGGAGGTGTGGACTTAGTGTGGGTGTTGCTAAAGAAAAAGTTCAGGTTGATAAAACTTAAATCTGGACCCCCTACAGGGTCACAGTGACTATCGATTTGAGTGATGACTGCAACATCACTTTACGTAACTGATAATATAAGTCCAACAGGTTTCCTCAAAAGTTTTGGGTAATGACAGCACATTGAGGTTTACAGTGTAGGAGCACTGTAAACCCCAGGACATTTTTTACTCAAATACTTCTAGTAAGTTTTACTTACTATTATTATTACTTAAAATGTGTATGTGGTACTGACTCAAAACTAAATGAGAAGTCACACCAACTATTAAAAAAAAATATATATATCAAATTAACTGGTTTCCCTGCATGCTCTACTGCAGGTAAATTTCTTTTCAATTGTTTTTAATATCTGTGTTGTTGAATGTACATTGAGTGATTGATTGGCTGAATGTTATGCTACACAAAGATAAATAATGTTTTTCTTAACCAATCCAATCATTTTTCATCCTTTACTGAAATGGTTGTTCCAGTTTAACTGGGTTAGGTAGTTTCCTCCCATTACTCTTAATCCTGGCAGTGATTATGAATGCAGGTTGTGGGTGAATACATGTTTCAGCTGTTGGCTAGCCTAACGCTGGCTAGATGCCAATTGAAATTAAATATCACTTCGCAAGCCAGTATAATGTAATTTACAGTTAGAGTTACAGAATTCAGGGACATTTCCCAGGCATTCCAGAAATTCTGGTTGGACAAATCTTGGGGGGAATTTTGCAGGCCTGCAAACTAGTTCCCCCAAGTACAATGTCTTATGACATATTTAATGGTACAATTCTAATATTCACCTAGGAACTCACTCAGTAAACTGAAACTGAAAATGAATGATTTCAACATGCATGTCTCTGTCACTGTCACGTTCTGACCATCGTTCGTGTGTGTTTTCCTTGTTTTAGTGTTGGTCAGGACGTGAGCTGGGTGGGCATTCTATGTTGTGTGTCTGATTTGTCTATTTCTATGTTTGGCCTGATATGGTTCTCAATCAGAGGCAGGTGTTAGTCATTGTCTCTGATTGGGAACCATATTTAGGTAGCCTGTTTGGTGTTGGGTTTTGTGGGTGATTGTTCTTATCTCTGTGTTTGTTGTCACCAGATAAGTTGTATAGGTTTTCATTTGTATTGTTCGTGTTTTCTTCTTTATTAAATATGTATCAAGAATACCACACTGCATTTTGGTCCGACTCTCCTTCACCTAAAGAAAACCGTTACAGAATCACCCACCAAAACAGGACCAAGCGGTGTGGTGAAAGGCAGCAGGAGCAGCGTAAAGAGGAATGGACATGGGAGGACGTTTTGGACGGCAAGGGTTGTTACACTTGGGAGGAGATACTGGCTGGAAGAGATCGCCTCCCATGGGAACAGGTGGAGGCACTTAGGAGAGCAGAGGCAGCCGGAGAGAGGAGCCGGCGATACGAGGGAACACGGTTGGCAAGGAAGCCCGGGAGTCAGCCCCAAAAATCTATTGGGGGGGGGGGCTCACAGGGAGTATGGCTACGCCAGGTAGGAGACCTGCGCAAACTCCCTGTGCTTATCGGGGGGCTAGAGAGACCGGGCAGGCACCGTGTTATGCTGTGGCACGCACGGTGTCTCCAGTGCGGGTGCATAGCCCGGTGCGGTACATTCCAACTCCGCGTATCGGCGGGCTAGAGTGAGCATCAAGCCAAGTGCCATGAAGCCGGCTCTACGCATCTGGTCTCCAGTGCGTCTCCTTGGGCCGGCTTACATGGCACCAGCCTTGCGCTCGGTGTCTCCGGTTCGCCTGCATAGCCCAGTGCGGGCTATTCCACCTTGCCGCACTGGCAGGGCGACCGGGAGCCTTCAACCAGGTAAGGTTGGGCAGGCTCGGTGCTCAAGAGCTCCAGTGCGCCTGCACGGTCCGGTTTACCCAGTACCACCTCCACGCACCAGCCCTCCGGTGGCAGCGCCCCGCACCAGGCTTCCTGTGCGTGTTCTCGGCCCAGTACCACCAGTGCCAGCACCACGCATCAGGCCTACAGTGCGCCTCGCCTGTCCAGCGCTGCCAGAGCCTTCCTCCTCTCCAGTGCTGCCGGAGTCTCCCTGCCTATCTAGCGCTGCCAGAGCCTTCCTCCTCTACAGCGCTGCCGGAGTCTCCCGCCTGTTCAGCGCAGTTGGAGCCTTCCTCCTCTCCAGCGCTGCCGGAGTCTCCCGCCTGTTTAGCGCTGCCAGAGCCTTCCGTCTCTACAGCGCTGCCGGAGTCTCCAGTCTGCATAGAGCTGCCAGTCTGCAAGGAGCTGCCAGTCTGCAAGGAGCTGCCAGTCTGCAAGGAGCCACCAGAGCTGCCAGTCTGCAAGGAGCCGCCAGAGTCGCCAGTCTGCATGGAGCCGCCAGAGCCGCCAGTCAGCATGGAGCCACCAGAGCCGCCAGTCAGCATGGAGCAGCCAGAGCCGCCAGTCAGCATGGAGCAGCCAGTCAGCATGGAGCAGCCAGAGCAGCCAGTCAGCATGGAGCAGCCAGAGCTGCCAGTCAGCATGGAGCAGCCAGAGCTGCCAGTCAGCCAAGATCTTCCAGATCCGCCAGTCAGGCAGGATCCGCCAGTCAGCCAGGATCTTCCAGATCCGACAGTCAGCCAGGATCCGCCAGTCAGCCGGGATCTGCCAGAACTGCCAGTCAGCCAGGATCTGCCAGAACTGCCAGCCAGCCGGGATCTGCCAGAGCCAACTACCTGCCTGGGCTTCCTCTCAGTGCTGAGCTACCCCTCAGTCCCGAGCTACCCCTCAGTCCCGAGCTACCCCTCAGTCCCGAGCTACCCCTCAGTCCCGAGCTACCCCTCAGTCCCGAGCTGCCCCTCAGTCCAGTGGGGCCCTTGGTGAGGACTACTAGGCCAAGGTCGGCGGCGAGGGTCGCCTATCTAGGGACGCTAAGGAGGTGGACTAAGACAATTATGGAGTGGGGTCCACGTCCAGCGCCAGAGCCGCCACCGCGGACAGATGCCCACCCACACCCTCCCCTATAGGTTTAGGTTGTGCGTTCGGAGTCCGCACCTTGGAGGGGGGGTACTGTCACATTCTGACCATCGTTCGTGTGTGTTTTCCTTGTTTTAGTGTTGGTCAGGACGTGAGCTGGGTGGGCATTCTATGTTGTGTGTCTGGTTTGTCTATTTCTATGTTTGGCCTGATATGGTTCTCAATCAGAGGCAGGTGTTAGTCATTGTCTCTGATTGGGAACCATATTTAGGTAGCCTGTTTGGTGTTGGGTTTTGTGGGTGATTGTTCTTATCTCTGTGTTTGTTGTCACCAGATAAGTTGTATAGGTTTTCATTTGTATTGTTCGTGTTTTCTTCTTTATTAAATATGTATCAAGAATACCACACTGCATTTTGGTCCGACTCTCCTTCACCTAAAGAAAACCGTTACAGTCACTAACAAATGCAGTAATGGTAAATCTAAAATTCAACTGAAAAGGCATAATGGAAAATTATTGGAGGTGTGGCTTAGTGGGTTAAATGTAAGTATACCTTACAAAAAATATGTATTACTCATATGAAGATAAATAGCTGACGTGGGCAGTACTAAGTTTCTTAACAGATTTTTGGGGGGGGGTAATCGGTTTCCTCAAAATGTTTGAGCAGCCAGGACTTTAAAGTGAGAGAAACAATTTCAGGGAACATTTTCAGTCCAAAACTTGCTATAATGTTGTATTGGTAATGTCTTTAACTGGTTGTAATGTGATTCATCTGACCAGGCAACTAAAGTATTTCACAGAATACAAAACGTTCTCACATCTGATATCACTACAACCAGAAAACCATATCAATTAATACAATGCAGCAGGCAATTCTCATGCTGAGGCTTTATAAAGGAATACTTGATAGCGTGTGGTGGTAACATTTTCATTTGCTAAGGAGAGTCAAAGTTTACTGGAGCTCTGAGTTTTACTGAAGCTGGAGCACAGCGGGACATAGCCCACTGAACTTCACTCCTCTGCCATCCCAAAATCACCATGGAGACAGCACCATTTTATGTCTCTCCCTCACACGCATGCACCAGTGGTGGTCGGTGCCATTTAAGATAAGGGAGGACAATATTTTTGTTCATGCTCAAGGCCTGATTTCTCTTACAGCATATTGGATGACTGTCATTCATGTTCCATTCACCCAGCTCAATGTAACATCGATAGATTTAGGCTACTACATGACACTCAAATTTTCCCACTACCCATCATGCGGTTGTTAAAACCTAGCCCATGAATTAAAGTTTACATCGTAGGTGCACAGGTCGAGATCATTTTTTGTATTCAAGGTGACAGACAGTGACACGTTCAATACCGCCTTGCACACTCTTGCCTGCATCTAGCCGATCTAGGGTGTAATCATTAGTCCAACAATTGCAAATGAGAGTTTCTATTAGACAAGTTCAGGTATGTTTATCCCTGTTTCGTTCCGTTTGCTTCAGTTTAAGAAATGTTTTTCAACAGAAATGGTGGAATGAATACACTCCTGATCACATGCAAACACAGTTCACTTTCAGAGCAGCCACATACAAACAGCATGATCACTTTGCTCGTTGTAATTCATTCTCACATCTACGCGCTCTCCTCCTCAATCACCTTTCCCCTTCGCTTGTGGACTTCAGTGTACAACACATCAGCTGTCTGTGATCAGGCGAAAACACTTTTCCAAGCCAAACCTTAACCGGTAACCACTACTCACAGCTTACATCTTTGTCAACATCTAACATTATAGTCAACATAGCTAACAGAACTAATACATTTTTAACCCCGCTACAGTCATGCAGTACAGTGCACAGTCAGCAAGCACTTTAGCATTTACATCGGCGGGCCCAGGTGGCAATAAATTAATACAACCAAAAGCTTACCTTGACTTGGAAGAATTCCAGTGTTGGATAGCCAAAGCCAGCTAGCTAACATTGCATCCCTCTCTGTTTGAGGCGGGTGTTTGAGTAGGCTAAACTAGCTAGCTAGCTTAAGTAAGTTAAAGTGAAAAATAATATATAAAATATAGCTAGCTCTCTCTTTCCCTCTCTCTTGCTTCTCCTTCATTTTTTAAGAAATATATTTGTTCAAAACTGTTCAACTATTGTCTTTCTCTCTCTTTGAGTCAACTACTCACCACATGTTATGCACTGCAGTGCTAACTAGCTGTAGCTTATGCTATCAGTACTAGATTCATTCTCTGATCCTTTGATTGGGTGGACAAAATATGAGTTCATGCTGCAAGAGCTCTGGTAGTTTGGAGGATGTCCTCCAGAAGTTGTCATAATTCCTGTGTAAGTCTATGGAAGTCTGTGAGAATCATGAGCTTCCTAGGTTTTGTAATGAAGTCAATGTACCCAAAGGAGGACGGAAACTAGCTATCCTCCGGCTACCCCATGGTGCTACCCTACAGAGTGCGGTTGAGGCTACTGTAGACCTTCATTGCAAAACAGTGTGTTTTAATCAAATATTTGGTGATGTGAATATATTTAGTATAATTTTATCTAAAAATTTAAGCTTTTTTAATGTTTCACTATTTTCATGTTTATGAAATTCACTGACATTCCTTTAAGGAGCCTCCACTGGCATGCACACACACAGAAACTCACCTCAATTCTATATATATACACATGTATATATACAAAAAGAGATCAAATTCAAAATGTATGGGGATCTGCATCATGGACCAACATAAACATCTTCATGTACAGTAATTGCCTGCACTAAAAATATGCCTTTAATTGCTCTGTAGAAGCTTCGTAATTAGGGAGACACTTACTGGCTTTATCACCATTCAAAATTGTCAGGAACGACTCTTTCTCATTTGCTCCACTCAACCTTTGTGATAACGCTGTCATTGTCTCACATATCTCCTTATTATCTTCCTTCTAGTAGCTTTATTCTTCAGTGGTACAGTGATCTAATGGGTTACTGTACTCGTCAGAGAGTGGTTCAAGCTTTTTCATGTCCTAATGATCACAGCTTTCCTTTCTTTTTACATGTAACCAATTGTAATATGTTCATCATTTCAAACAAGAGGGGCAGTTCATTATAAATGAGGTTGCAACAGATGAGCAACAGATGAGGCAGAATAATGTAGTATACGAGTATAGCGGTCCAATCCATAGTTACAAAAAATGTAAATGGGTGTGTGGTCTAATTCGATGTCAACACCGGAACCTTGTCACCATGAAGCTAAAGTACAGTGAGAGGTCCTGCCTCTGAGTGAAGCTATAAAGCTGTGTGTTGACCTTTCAACATGTGCTAGCTGAACCCTTGCCATGCCTCTTCCTGTTGAATATTAGTCTCTGGTATAGAGCGGTCCTGAGTTGAAATACTATTTGCAATCTTTCAAATACTGTGAACATTTGCTTGAGCCTGCGAAGAGTGCCAGGTAGACTGGGTTTGCAATATTGGGACTTTTCTATTGGTTACATTACAACAGGCAAGCTCAATCAAGCACATCTGTTTTTGTAAAATGTTTCAAATCATTTTTTTAACTTAGATCTGCTTCACGGAGAGGAAATGCATGCTGTCACTGTTTCTCGATGGGCTCAAACTTCCAAAAGCTGAAGCATTTTGGAAAGCAAAACTCTGTTTCCCCCAGAATAGTTATGTGAATATTCCAACACTGTTGTTTCAATTAAGATTATTTAATGTAATGCAAAGGTTGGCTGATAATGGACCATGTCCGGAGTGCATATATCAACTAAAATAAACATGTTTGTCTAATGATCATCATGAACATTACCATGAAATTGAAAACATTTCAGAACATAACACAAATCCAGTTAAAATGATAAAGGCCTAGGGAAGGAAGAGACTGGAGTGTTGAAATGAGGAAGAGACAGATGTTTTCCATTTGTGTGTATTAATATGCTTTCCATTTCTCTGGCAAGTGTTCACTAAAGTCAATCCTTTCTGTTTCCAACAGTTTGCTTACTCTGAGCCCCCATAAAGATTTGTACCATCAAGTCTGAACATCACAAGGCCCAAAACAAGCTACTGATCAACGCCACAGGGGGACAAAATTCTTTCTTTAGTTAATACACTGAAAAATTGCTGGAATTTGACTAAATAAGTGTCAGATGATTTGTCTATGTGTGGTGAGTTTATTCATGTTTTCTCTGAATCTGATATTTGTAAAATGTGCACATCACTGAAACTACACTCAAGTACAAAAGTGAATCTACTTGGTTTACAACTGGTTTACAACAATTCTAGTCAAGATGGGGAGAAAGCCAGACAAATCTGTCTTTCTCCCCATCTCAAATGAACCCGTTCACACTGGCTTTCTCCCCATCCCAAATAAACCCTTCACACAGTGATGATAACTTGTGACATGCATGAAAGACTGAAGTGTACTTGTTCACAGCTTAAGACATCACAACAAAAGCAGTGTTGGAAGAGGGATGTCATCTAGCATGGCTGTGTAGGACATTCGTTGAAGACTGTACAGTATCTATACAGATTGCAAGAGGATAGATTCCAGATTCCATATGTCGAGCAAAACACTGTACAAAGTTGAAAGTGCCCTGAGAGGATAGTCTGGAAATGTGAGAAACAGGAGTTGGTTATATATATATTTGGATACAGCACGTGTCTGGATCGTACACAGCAAATTATCCACTGTTAACTTCTTATGGCTGGGGGCAGTATTGAGTAGCTTGGATGAATAAGGTGCCCAGAAGTGCCCAGAGTAAACTGCCTGCTACGCAGTCCCAGAAGCTAAGATATGCATATTAGGATAGAAAACACTCCGAAGTTTCGAAAACTGTTTGAATGATGTCTGTGAGTATAACAGAACTCATATGGCAGGCAAAAACCTTAGAAAAATCAAACCAGGAAGTGGGAAATATGAGGTTTGAAGTTTTCAACTCTTGGCCTATCGAATAGACAGTGGGATATTGGTCATATTGCACTTCCTACGGCTTCCACTAGATGTCAACAGTCTTTAGAACCTTGTTTGATGCTTCTACTGTGAAGGGGAGAGGGGAGTCAGAGGTCTGCCAGAGAGCCACGAGCTGGTGACGCTCGTTCACGTGAGAGCGAGCTCTGTTCCATTGCATTTCTACAGACAAAGGAATTCTCCAGTTGGAACAGTATTGAAGATGTATGTTAAAAACATCCTAAAGATTAATTCTATACTTTGTTTGACATGTTTCTACGACCTGTAATATAACTTTTTTGACTTTTCATCCGTACTTTCCGCTGGACTTGCACGTGTGCTAACAAAAGAAGGTATTTGGACATAAATTATTAACTTTATCGAACAAATCAAACATTTATTGTGGAAATGGGATTCCTGAGACTGCATTTTGATGAAGATCATCAAAGGTAAGTGAATATTTATAATGCTATTTCTGACTTTTGTTGACTACACAACATGGCGTAAATCTGTTTGGCTTGTTTTGGTCTCTGAGCGCTGTACTCAGATTGTTGCATGGTTTGCTTTTTCGGTAAAGCTTTTTTGAAATCTGACACAGCGGTTGCATTAACCTCTTGAACCTCTGGGGGCAGTATTTCATTTTTGGATGAAAAACGTTCCCGTTTTAAATAAGATATTTTGTCACGAAAAGATGCTCGACTATGCATATAATTGACAGCTTTGGAACGGAAACACTGACGTTTACAAAACTGCAAAGTCTGTGAGTGCAATGGAACTAATGCTACAGGCGAAACCAATATGAAATTTCATACAGGAAGTGAGACAGATTTTGAATGCGCTGTGTTCCAATGTCTCCTTATATGGCTGTGAATGCGCAAGGAATGAGCCTACACTTTCTGTCGTTTCCCCAAGGTGTCTGCAGCATTGTGACGTATTTGTAGGCATATCATTGGAAAATTGACCATAAGAGACTACCAGGTGTCCGCTCGGTGTCCTCCGTCGAAACTATTGCGTAATCTCCAGGTGCGTGCATTTTTCCATTTTGTTCAGAGGAGAAACCAAACTGCCACGAGTGATTTATCATCGAATAGATATGTGAAAAACACCTTGAGGATTGATTCTAAACAATGTTTGCCATGTTTCTGTCGATATTATGGAGTTAATTTGGAAAAAAGTTTGCCGTTGTAATGACTGAATTGTTCTTTTTTTTTCTTAGCCAAACGTGATGAACAAAACGGAGCGATTTCTCCTACACAAATAATATTTTTGGAAAAACTGAACATTTGCTATCTAACTGAGAGTCTCCTCATTGAAAACATCCGAAGTTCTTCAAAGGTAAATTATTTTATTTGAATGCTTTTCTTGTTTTTGTGAAAATGTTGCCTGCTGAATGCTAGGCTTAATGCTATGCTAGCTATCAATACTCTTACACAAATGCTTGTGTAGCTATGGAAAATCTGAGATGACAGTGTTGTTAACCTTTCTGATCTCCCCATCCCGGATCCGGGTTCGTGAATACAGACTCAAGCTCATTACCATAACGCAACGTTAACTATTCATGAAAATCGCAAATGAAATGAAATAAATATGCTAGCTCTCAAGCTTAGCCTTTTGTTAACAACACTGTCATCTCAGATTTTCAAAATATGCTTCTCAACCATTGCAAAACAAGCATTTGTGTAACAGTATTGATGGCTAACGTAGCATTTAGCATTAGCATTCAGCTGGCAACATTTACACAAAAAAACAGAAAAGCATTCAAAAAAATCATTTACCTTTGAAGAACTTCAGATGTTTTCAATGAGGAGACTCTCAGATAGCAAATGTTCAGTTTTTCCTGAAAGATTATTTGTTTAGGACAAATCGCTCCGTTTTCTGCGTCACGTTTAGCTATGAAAAAACCCCTGTATCCAGGATTGTGTAAATCTATCAGCAAGCTCATTAGCATAACACAACGTTAACTATTTATGAAAATCGCAAATGAAATGAAATAAATATGCCATCTCTCAAGCTTAGCCTTTTGTAAACAACACTGTCATCTCAGATTTTCAAAATATGCTTCTCAACCATAGGAAAACAATAATGTGTGTAAAAGTAGCTAGCTAGAGTTAGCATTTCGCGTTAGCATTTAGCGTTAGCATTAGCGTTAGCATCCAGCACGCAACATTAACAAAAACATAAAAGCCTTCAAATAAAATAATTTACCTTTGAAGAACTTCTGATGTTTTCAATGAGGATACTCTCAGTTAGATAGCAGATGCTCAGTTTTTCCAAAAAGATTCCTTGTGTATTAGAAATAGCTCCGTTTTATACATCACATTTGGCTACCAAAAAAAATCCATAAATTCAGTCCTCAAAACGCAAACTTTTTTCCAAATTAACTCCATAATATCGACTGAAAACATGGCAAACGTTGTTTAGAATCAATCATCAAGGTGTTTTTCACATATCTCTTCATTGATACATCGTTCTTGGACACATGCTTTCTCCCCTGAATCAAATGGTAAAGTAGAAGCAGCTGGCAATTGCGCACCGAATTCGACGCAGGACACCAGGCGGACACTTGGAAAATGTAGTCTCTTATGGTCAATCTTCCAATGATATGCCTACAAATACGTCACAATGCTGCTAAGACCTTGGGCGAACGACAGAAAGTGTAGGCTCATTCGTTGCGCAATCACAGCCATATAAGGAGAGAATGGAAAACAGAGCTTCAGAAATTCTGCTAATTCCTGGGTGATGCATCATCTTGGTTTCGCCTGTAGAATGAGTTCTGGGGCACTTACAGACAAAATCTTTGCAGATTCTGAAACTTCAGAGTGTTTTCTTTCCAAAACTGTCAAGAATATGCATAGTCGAGCATCTTTTCGTGACAAAATATCGCGCTTAAAACGGGAACGTTTTTTATCCAAAAATGAAATAGCGCCCCTAGAGCTCTAACAGGTTAACAAAAGGCTAAGCTTGTGAGCCAATATATTTATTTCATTTCATTTGTGATTTTCATGAATAGTTAACATTGCGTTATGGTAATGAGCTTGAGGCTATAAGTACGCTCCCAGATACGGGATTGCTCGTCGCAACAGGTTAAGGAGAAGTTTCTCTAAAGTTCCATGTATAACACTTGTATTTTCATGAACATTTATGATGAGTATTTCTGTAAATTGATGTGGCTCTCTGCAAAATCACTGGATGTTTTTGGAACTACTGAACATAACGCACCAATGTATACTGAGATTTTTTTATATAAATATAAACTTTATCGAACAAAACATGTATTGTGTAACATGAAGTCCTATGAGTGTCATCTGATGAAGATAATCAAAGGTTAGTGATTAATTTATCAATATTTCTGCTTTTTGTTACTCCTCTCTTCGTCTGGAAAAATGGCTGTTTTTTTCTGTGAATAGGCACTCACCTAACAAAATCGTTTGTGGTGTTTTTGCCTTAAAGCCTTTTTGAAATCGGACACTGTGGTGGGATTAACAAGAAGTGTATCTTTAAAATGGTGTGAAATACTTGTTTGAGGAATTGTAATTATGAGATTTCTGTTGTTTGAATTTGGCGCCCTGCACTTTCACTTGCTGTTGTCATATCGATCCCGTTAGCGGGATCTCAGCCTTAAATCAACACTGAAAGAGTGGGACGATATACACATTGAAAACAGTGTTAAATTAAATCAACACTGAGAGTGTTAAGTCAACGCTGAAAGAGTGGGATCATACACTGAGTGCACAAAACATTAGGAACACCTGCTCTTTCCATGACAGACTAACCAGGTGAAAGCCATTATCTCTTATTGGTGTCACCTGTTAAATCCACTTCAATCAGTGTAGATGAAAGGGGGAGACAGGTTAAAGAAGGGTATTTAAGCCTTGAGACAAATAAGTGCACTCAGGCTATCTGGAAGGCCAAAGTTAGTTACTTTAAGGAGCAGTTCTCTCGCTGTGGGTCTAATCCCAAGAAGTTCTGGAGAATAAACCCTCCTCACAGCTGCCCATGTCCCTTAAAGTTGATGTGGTTGTTACTGACAAGAAGCACATGGCTGAGCTTTTTAATCACCACTTCATTGTCAGGATTCCTATTTGACTCAGCCATGCCTCCTTACCATCCAACATTTCCCCATCTTCCAACCCTTTTAATGCGACTAGCCCTGATGCTCCTCCCTCTATTTCCCCTGCCACTCTGCAAAGTTTATCCCTGCAGGCAGTCACTGAGTCCAAGGTACTAAAGGAGCTCCTTAAACTTGACCCCAGAAAACCATCTGGTTCAGATGGTTTAGACCCTTTCTTCTTTAAGATTGCTGCCTCTATAATCGCCAAAGCCTATCTCTGACCTTTTTAACCTGTCTCTCCTCTCTGGGGAGGTTCCCATTGCTTCGAAGGCTGCCAAGGTTCGTACTTTATTTAAAGGGGGAGATCAAGTTGATCCTGACTGTTATAGGCCTATTTCTATTGTGCCTTGTTTATCAAAAGTGTTGGAATAATTTGTCAATAATCAACTGACTGGCTTTCTTGATGTCTATAGTATTCTCTCTGATATGCAATCTGGTTTCCGCTCAGGTTATGGAGGTGTCACTGCAACCTTAAAGGTCCTCAATTAGGTCACCATTGCCCTTGATTCTAAGCACTTTTGTGCTGCTATTTTTATTGACTTGACCAAAGCTTTTTATACGGTAGACCATTCCATTCTTGTGGGCTGGCTAAGGAGTATTGGTGTCTCTGAGCGGTCTTTGGCCTGGTTTGCTAATTACCTCTCTCAAAGAGCGCAGTGTATGAAGTCCAAAAATCTGCTGTCTCACCCACTGCCTGTCAACAAGGGAGTACCCCAAGGCTCAATCATAGGCCCCAAGCTCTTCTCAATTTACATCAACAACATAGCTCAGGCAGTAGGAAGCTCTCTCATCCATTTATATGCAGATGATACAGTGTTATACTCAGCTGGACTCTCCCCGGATGTTGTGTTAAATGCTCTATCCAACAAGCTTTCTCTACCCTTAACTTTGTTCTGAACACCTCCAAAACAAATGTCATTTGGTTTGGTAAGAAGAATGCCCCTCTCCCCACAGGTGTTATTACTACCTTTGAGGGTTTAGAGCTTGAGGTAGTCCCTGCATACAAGTACTTGGGAGTATGGCTAGAAGGTACACTGTCCTTCTCTCAACACATATCAAAGCTGCAGTTAAATCTAGACTTTGTTTCCTCTATCGTAATAGGTCCTCCTTTTACCTACAGCTGCTAAACTAACCATGATTCAGATGACCATCCTACCCATGCTGGATTACGGAGACATAATTTATAGATCGGCAAGTAAGGGTGCTCTCGAGCGGCTAGAATTTCTTTACCATTCGGCCATCAGATTTGCCACCAATGCTCCTTATAGGACACATCATTGCACTCTATACTCTTCTGTAAACTGGTCATCTCTGTATACTCGTTGCAAGACCCACTGGTTGATGCTTATTTATAAAACGTTTTAGGCCTCACTCCCCCCTGTCTGAGATATCTACTGCAGCCTTCATCCTCCACCTACAACACCCATTCTGCCAGTTACATTGTGGTAAAGGTCCCCAAAGCACACACATTCTGGCTCGCTTGTCTTCTCAGTTCGCTGCAACTAGCGACTGGAACGAGCTGCAACAAACACTCAAACTAGACAGTTTTATCTCAATCTCTTCATTAAAATACCTAGGTGTCTGGCTAAACTAAAAACTCTCCTTCCAGACTCACATTAAGCATCTCCAATCCAAAATTAAATCTAGAATCGGCTTCCTATTTCACAACAAAGCATCCTTCACTCATGCTGCCAAACATACCCTCGTAAAACTGACCATCCTACCGATCCTCGACTTCGGCGATGTCATCTACAAAATAGCTTCCAACACTCTACTCAACAAATTGGATGTAGTCTATCACAGTGCCATCTGTTTTGTCACCAAAGCCCCATATACTACCCACCACTGCGACCTGTACACTCTCGATGGCTGGCCCTCGCTTCATGCTCGTCTGCAAACCCACTGGCTCCAGGTCAAGTCTTTGCTAGGTAAAGCCCCGCCTTGTCTCATCTCACTGGTCACCATAGCACCACCCATACCACGTGCTCCAGCAGGTATATCTCACTGGTTACCCCCAAAGCCAATTTCTACTTGGCCGCCTTTCCTTCCAGTTCTCTGCTGCCAATGACTGGAATGCACTGCAAAAGTCACTGAAGCTGGAGACTCTTATCTCCCTCACTAGCTTTAAGCACCAACTGTCAGAGCATCTCACAGAACACTGCACCTGGACATAGCCCATCTGTAAATAGCCCATCCAACTACCTCATTCCCATGCACTATTTATTTATTTATCTTGCTCCTTTGCACCCCAGTATCTCTACTTGCACATTCATCTTCTGCACATTTATCACTCCAGTGTTTAATTGCTATATTGTAATTACTTCTCCACCATGGCCTATTTATTGCCTTTACCTCCCTTATCTTACCTCATTTGCACACACTGTATATATACTTTTTCTACTGTACTATTGACTGTATGTTTGTTTATTCCATGTGTAACTCTGTGTTGTTGTATTTGTCGAACTGCTTTGCTTTATCTTGGACAGGTCGCAGTTGTAAATGAGAACTTCTTCTCAACAAGCCTACCTGGATTAAATAAAGGTGAAATTAAAAATAAAATAAAAATTCAAAGACTCAATCATGGACACTGTTACTAACAGTTATGGCTGCTTTGCGTGATGTATTGCTGTTTCTACCTTTGCTACACTCGCAATAATATCTGCTAACCATGTGTATGTGACCAATAAAATTGGACTTGATTTTCCCTTTGTGCTGTTGTCTGTGCCAAATAATGTTTGTACCCTGTTTTGTGCTGCTACCATGTTGTGCTGCTGCAAGGTTGTGTTGCTACCATGTTGTTGTCATGGTTTGTTGTTACCTTGATGTGCTGCTGCCATGCTACAGTATGTGTCATGGATTCCTCCGGTACTGCTGCTCTTTCAGTGCAACAATTGCTGAGGTCTACGTCCTAGGCCTCTAGGCGTCACTGAACGCACACCTCATTACGCACACCTGATTCCAATTCCCCTGATTAGTAATTGTATATATGTGCCCTCTGTTCACCATTGTCTTGTCGGTTATTGTTTCCATGTCCGTAGGCCTGTGAGAACCTGTGCTTTGTTATTTCGACTTCTGGGCTGCGTGTATTGTGCACTTGTTATTACAGGTCTCGTCCCGAGATATTGTTATTATTGTCATTATTATTATTGTCATTTGTGATTACGAGTTTCGCCCCGTGTAGTGTATTGTGGTTCTCGTCCCATGTATTTAATACCTCGCTCTTTTGTTTGAGTTTTCTTGTTTAGTTAAATAAAAAAATATTTTTAAAAAATGGGTTACATCCATGTGTTTTGGAACCAAGTCCCCGCAGCAATGTTCCAACATCTAGTGGAAAGCCTTCCCAGAAGAGTGGAGGCTGTTACAGCAGCAAAGGAGGGACCAACTCCATATTAATGCCCATGATATTGGAATGAGATGTTCGACAAGGAGGCGTCCACATACTTTTGGTCATCAAATTCAATCAATCAATCAAATTTATTTTATATAGCCCTTCGTACATCAGCTGATATCTCAAAGTGCTGTACAGAAACCCAGCCTAAAACCCCAAACAGCAAGCAATGCAGGTGAAGAAGCACGGTGGCTAGGAAAAACTCCCTAGAAAGGCCAAAACCTAGGAAGAAACCTAGAGAGGAACCAGGCTATGTGGGGTGGCCAGTCCTCTTCTGGCTGTGCCGGGTAGAGATTATAACAAAACATGGTCAAGATGTTCAAATGTTCATAAATGACCAGCATGGTCGAATAATAATAAGGCAGAATAGTTGAAACTGGAGCAGCAGCACAGTCAGGTGGACTGGGGACAGCAAAGAGTCATCATGTCAGGTATTCCTGGGGCATGGTCCTAGGGCTCAGGTCCTCCGAGAGAGAGAAAGAAAGAGAGAATTAGAGAGAGCATATGTGGGATGGCCAGTCCTCTTCTGGCTGTGCCGGGTGGAGATTATAACAGAACATGGCCAAGATGTTCAAATGTTCATAAATGATCAGCATGGTTGAATAATAATAAGGCAGAACAGTTGAAACTGGAGCAGCAGCACAGCCAGGTGGACTGGGGACAGCAAGGAGTCATCATGTCAGGTAGTCCTGGGGCATGGTCCTAGGGCTCAGGTCCTCCGAGAGAGAGAAAGAGAGAAGGAGAGAATTAGAGAACGCACACTTAGATTCACACAGGACACCGAATAGGACAGGAGAAGTACTCCAGATATAACAAACTGACCCTAGCCCCCCGACACATAAACTACTGCAGCATAAATACTGGAGGCTGAGACAGGAGGGGTCAGGAGACACTGTGGCCCACTCCGAGGACACCCCCGGACAGGGCCAAACAGGAAGGATATAACCCCACCCACTTTGCCAAAGCACAGCCCCCACACCACTAGAGGGATATCTTCAACCACCAACATACCATCCTGAGACAAGGCTGAGTATAGCCCACAAAGACCTCCGCCACGGCACAACTTAAGGGGGGGGGGGGGGGGGGCGCCAACCCAGACAGGATGACCACATCAGTGACTCAACCCACTCAGGTGACGCACCCCCTCCAGGGACGGCATGAGAGAGCCCCAGTAAAGCCAGTGACTCAGCCCCTGTAATAGGGTTAGAGGCAGAGAATCCCAGTGGAAAGAGGGGAACCGGCCAGGCAGAGACAGCAAGGGTGGTTCGTTGCTCCAGAGCCTTTCCGTTCACCCTCCCACTCCTGGGCCAGACTACACTCAATCATATGACCCACTGAAGAGATGAGTCTTCAGTAGAGACTTAAAGGTTGAGACCGAGTTTGCGTCTCTGACATGGGTAGGCAGACCGTTCCATAAAAATGGAGCTCTATAGGAGAAAGCCCTGCCTCCAGCTGTTTGCTTAAAAATTCTAGGGACAATTAGGAGGCCTGCGTCTTGTGACCGTAGCGTACGTGTAGGTATGTACGGCAGGACCAAATCACAGAGATAGATAGGAGCAAGCCCATGTAATGCTTTGTAGGTTAGCAGTAAAACCTTGAAATCAGCCCTTGCTTTGACAGGAAGCCAGTGTAGAGAGGCTAGCACTGGAGTAATATGATCAAATTTGTTGGTTCTAGTCAGGATTCTAGCAGCCCTATTTAGCACTAACTGAAGTTTATTTAGTGCTTTATCCGGGTAGCCGGAGAGTAGAGCATTGCAGTAGTCTAACCTGGAAGTGACAAAAGCATGGATTAATTTTTCTGCATAATTTTTGGACAGAAAGTTCCTGATTTTTGCAATGTTACGTAGATGGAAAAAAGCTGTCCTTGAAATGGTCTTGATATGTTCTTCAAAAGAGAGATCAGGGTCCAGAGTAACGCCGAGGTCCTTCACAGTTTTATTTGAGACGACTGTACAACCATTAAGATTAATTGTCAGATTCAACAGAAGATCTCTTTGTTTCTTGGGACCTAGAACAAGCATCTCTGTTTTGTCCGAGTTTAAAAGTAGAAAGTTTGCAGCCATCCACTTCCTTATGTCTGAAACACATTCTTCTAGCAAGGGCAATTTTGGGGCTTCACCATGTTTAATTGAAATGTACAGCTGTGTGTCATCCGCATAGCAGTGAAAGTTAACATTATGTTTTCGAATAACATCCCCAAGAGGTAAAATATATAGTGAAAACAATAGTGGTCCTAAAACGGAACCTTGAGGAACACCGAAATTTACAGTTGATTTGTCAGAGGACAGACCATTCACAGAGACAAACTGATATCTTTCCGACAGATAAGATCTAAACCAGGCCAGAACTTGTCCGTGTAGACCAATTTGGGTTTCCAATCTCTCCAAAAGAATGTGGTGATCGATGGTATCAAAAGCAGCACTAAGGTCTAGGAGCACGAGGACAGATGCAGAGCCTCGGTCCGATGCCATTAAAATGTCATTTACCACCTTCACAAGTGCCGTCTCAGTGCTATGATGGGGTCTAAAACCAGACTGAAGCATTTCGTATACATTGTTTGTCTTCAGGAAGGCAGTGAGTTGTTGCGCAACAGCCTTTTCTAAAATTTTTGAGAGGAATGGAAGATTCGATATAGGCCGATAGTTTTTTATATTTTCTGGGTCAAGGTTTGGCTTTTTCAAGAGAGGCTTTATTACTGCCACTTTTAGTGAGTTTGGTACACATCCGGTGGATAGAGAGCCGTTTATTATGTTCAACATAGGAGGGCCAAGCACAGGAAGCAGCTCTTTCAGTAGTTTAGTTGGAATAGGGTCCAGTATGCAGCTTGAAGGTTTAGAGGCCATGATTATTTTCATCATTGTGTCAAGAGATATAGTACTAAAACACTTGAGTGTCTCTCTTGATCCTAGGTCCTGGCAGAGTTGTGCAGACTCAGGACAACTGAGCTTTGCAGGAATACGCAGATTTAAGGAAGAGTCCGTAATTTGCTTTCTAATAATCATAATCTTTTCCTCAAAGAAGTTCATGAATTTATCACTGCTAAAGTGAAAGTCATCCTCTCTTGGGGAATGCTGCTTTTTAGTTAGCTTTGCGACAGTATCAAAAAGGAATTTCGGATTGTTCTTATTTTCCTCAATTAAGTTAGAAAAATAGGATGATCGAGCAGCAGTAAGGGCTCTTCGGTACTGCACAGTACTGTCTTTCCAAGCTAGTCGGAAGACTTCCAGTTTGGTGTGTCGCCATTTCCGTTCCAATTTTCTGGAAGCTTGCTTCAGAGCTCGGGTATTTTCTGTGTACCAGGGAGCTAGTTTCTTATGAGAAATGTTTTTAGTTTTTAGGGGTGCAACTGCATCTAGGGTATTGCGCAAGGTTAAGTTGAGTTCCTCAGTTAGGTGGTTAACTGATTTTTGTCCTCTGGCGTCCTTGGGTAGACAGAGGGAATCTGGAAGGACATCAAGGAATCTTTGTGTTGTCTGTGAATTTATAGCACGACTTTTGATGATCCTTGGTTGGGGTCTGAGCAGATTATTTGTTGCAATTGCAAACGTAATAAAATGGTGGTCCGATAGTCCAGGATTATGAGGAAAAACATTAAGATCCACAACATTTATTCCATGGGACAAAACTAGGTCCAGCGTATGACTGTGACAGTGAGTGGGTCCAGAGACATGTTGGACAAAACCCACTGAGTCATGTAGTGTATGTAGGCTAAGAAACAAGGTTCATGAAATCGATAACTTGCAAGTATCAGATAACATTCATGTACTGACTATCTTTGAAACTCACTTAGTTAATAGCTTTGATGATCCAGTGGTAGTGAAACATGGTTTCAACTTCATCAGAAGAAACAGGAATGTCAATGGAAGAGGTGTTGCCGTTTATGTTCAGGGTCATATTCCTGTAAAGCATAGAGCGGGTTGTCACACCCTGACCTTAGAGAGCTTTGTATGTCTCTATTTTGGTTTGGTCAGGGTGTGATTTTTTTGGGCATTCTATGTTCCTTTTTCTATGTTTTCTATTTCTTTGTTTTGGCCGGGTATGGTTCTCAATCAAGGACAGCTGACTATCGTTGTCTCTGATTAGGAACCATACTTAGGTAGCTTTTTCCCACCTATGTTTTGTGGCTAGTTGTTTTCTGTTTAGTGTTTTCTGCACCTGACAGGACTGTTTTGGTTTCGGTTATTCTCTTTGTTATAGTGTTCAGTTTCAATAAAAAGCATGAACACTTAGCACGCTGCGCTTTGGTCCGATTCCTCTTCAGACGACGACACCCGTTACAAGGGTATCATGTCAAATGCTGTTGGAGTAATTTGGCTACAGGTTCACTTGTCTCACCTAAAGCCCATTCTTGTGGGAAGCTGCTGTAGACCATCAACAGACAGTATCTCGATAATTTGTGTGAAATGCTTGATAATGTACATGATATCAACAGAGGTTTATTTTCTTTGTGACCTAAATCTTCACTGGCTTTCATCAAGCTGCCCACTTAAGAAGCTTCAAACTGTAACCAGTGCCTGCAACCTGGTTCATGCTATCAGTCTACCTACCAGGGTATTTACAAACCGCACAGGAATTAAATCATCCACATGTTGTCACGAATCCCGCCGAAGATGGTGCCTCTTCCTGTTCGGGCAGCGGTCGTCGTCGCCGGCCTACTAGCTGCCATTAATTCCCTTTTGTTTCTGTTAGTTTGGTCTGATTGGCTACACCTGTTTTGAGTTTAGTTTTGTTTGTGGGCTATTTAAGAGCACTAGGCCCACCGGCTTTTGTGCGGGCTTGTTTTCTGTTCATGGTGTTGGATTTTGTGGATTCTATTTTTCTGGACAGTTTAGTCCTGTTTGTTTGGATTGGGTACTTTTATGCGCACTTGTGTTTGGCATGTCCGTTTTCACTGTCTTTGGAATAAAGATCCACGTTCTGAACTAACCTGCTCTCTGTGCCTGACTCCTCCACCCACTACACTTCGAAGCCGTAACACATGTATTGATCACATCTTTACAAATGCTGCAGAAATCTGCTCTAAAGCAGTATCCAAATTCATTGGAGGTAGTGATCATAATATAGTAGCCATATCTAGGAAAACTAAAGTTCCGAAGGCTGGGACTAATATTTTGTGCTGTATAAGCGGTCATACAAGAAGTTTTGTATTGATTCCACCGAGTTTTTTGAGCGAGAATTAAGATGACTTTCGAGTAGTAAGACATGTATAAAAGAAACAGATAACATGTGAATATATAATATGATCGGGCTAGAAGGGTCTTATATGGTGAACTACCGAGTGGCTAGGACAGGCAAGCCCCATACTATTGTGGAGGACTTAATTCTTCCTGCTTCCGCGGATATGGCTGGGACAATGCCGGGGGAAACTATGCAGACAATGCCATCATCAAACAACACTGTTTCATGACACATCAGTGACATGGCAGGAGATGTTTTGAAACAATTACTGCTTCGCATACAAGCCAGTGAATTCTATGCGTTACAGCTGGATGATTCAACAAACGTGGCGGGCCTGGCATAGCTCCTGGTATATGTCCGTTATGTTTATGGGGGGTCAATTAAGGAAGACATCCTCTTCTGCAAACCACTGGAAACCAGCACAACAGGAGAGGTTATTTTTAAAGTACAGGACAACTTTGTGACATCAAATGGACTTGGTGGTCAAGATGTGTTGGTATATGTACTGACGGCGCAAAAGCCATGACAGGGAGACATAGTGGAGTGGTAACTTGTGTGTAAGCAGTTGCTCCCGACGCCACTTGGGTACACTGCAGCATCCACCGAGAGGCTCTTGCTGCCAAGGGAATGCCTGACAGCTTGAAATACATTTTGGACACTACAGTGAAAACGGTTAAGTTTTTTCAGACCCCTGAACTTTCGTTTATTTTTGGGACTCCGCAATGATATGGGCAGCGTACAACATACAGAAGTGCGCTGGTTATCAAGGGGCAAAGTATTGATGTGTTTTTTTTTTATTTAGAGACGAGCTTAAAGTTTTCTTTATTGATCAAAATTGTCACTTGTCTGACCGCTTGCATGATGACGAGTTTCTCACACAACTGGCCTATCTGGGTGATGTTTTTTCTCACCTGAATGATCTGAATCTAGGTTTGTAGGGACTCTCTGCAACTATATTCAATGTGCGAGACAAAATTGAGGCTATGATTTAACCTCTCTGATCTCCCCATCCCGGATCCGGTATCAGGAATACAGACTCAAGCTCATTACCATAACGCAACGTTAACTATTCATGAAAATCGCAAATGAAATTAAATAAATATGCCATCTCTCAAGCTTAGCCTTTTGTAAACAACACTGTCATCTCAGATTTTCAAAATATGCTTCTCAACCATAGGAAAACAATAATTTGTGTAAAAGTAGCTAGCTAGCGTAGCATTTAGCGTTAGCAATAGCGTTAGCATCCAGCACGCAACATTTCAACAAAAACATAAAAGCCTTCAAATAAAATAATTTACCTTTGAAGAACTTCTGATGTTTTCAATGAGGATACTCTTAGTTAGATAGCAGATGCTCAGTTTTTCCAAAAAGATTATTTGTGTATTAGAAATAGCTCCGTTTTATACATCACATTTGGCTACCAAAAAAACCCGAAAATTCAGTCCTCAAAACACAAACTTTTTTCCAAATTAACTCCATAATATCGACTGAAAACATGGCAAACGTTGTTTAGAATCAATCCTCAAGGTGTTTTTCACATATCTCTTCAATGATATATTGTTCATGGAAGCATGGTTTCTCCCCTCAATCAAATGGAAAAGTACAAGCAGCTGGCAATTGCGCACCGAATTCCACGCAGGACACCAGGCGGACACTTGGAAAATGCAGTCTCTTATGGTCAATCTTCCAATGATATGCCTACAAATACGTCACAATGCTGCTAACACCTTGGGGGAACGACAGAAAGTGTAGGCTCATTCCTTGCACAATCACAGCCATATAAGGAGACAATGGAAAACAGAGCTTCAGAAATTCTGCTCATTTCCTGGTTGAAGCATCATCTTGGTTTCGCCTGTAGAATGAGTTCTGGGGCACTTACAGACAATATCTTTGCAGATTCTGAAACTTCAGAGTGTTTTCTGTGCATAGTGCATAGTCGAGCATCTTTTCGTGACAAAATATCGCGCTTAAAACGGGAACGTTTTTTATCCAAAAATGAAATAGCGCCCCTAGAGATCAAAGAGGTTAAGAAGTTGGAGCTCTTCTCTGTCTGCATTAACAAGGACAACACACAGGTCTTTCCATCATTGTATGATTTTTTGTGTGCAAATGAACTCAAGTTTACAGACAATGTCAAATGTGATATAGTGAAGCACCTGAGGGAGTTGGGTGCACAATTACGCAGGTACTTTCCCAAAATGGATGACACAAACAACTGGATTCGTTATACCTTTCATGCCCTGCCTCCAGTCCACTTACCAACATCTGAACAAGAGAGCCTCATCAAAATTGCAACAAGCGGTTCTGTGAAAACTTAACTTAATCAGAACCCACTGCCAGATTTCTGGATTGGGCTGCGCTCAGAGTATCCTGCCTTGGCAAATCAATCTGTTAAGACACTGATGCCCTTTGCAACCACGTACCTATGTGAGAGTGGATTCTCGGCCCTCACTAGCATGAAAACTAAATACAGGTACAGACTGTGTGTGAAAAAGGATTTAAGACTGAGATTCTTTACAATTCAACCCAACATTGTAGAGTTATGTGCATCGTTTCAAGCACACCCTTCTCATTAACCTGTGGTGAGTTATTCACCATTTTCAATGAACAAATAAGGTTTTATATGTAATATGGCTAAATAAAGAGCAAAATGATTGATTATTATTGTTTTATTATTTGTGGCCTGGTCCTATAAGAGCTCTTTCTCACTTCCCACGAGCCAGGTTGTGACAAAAACTCACACTCATTCTTATGTTTAATAAATGTATCGTAAAGTGTGTGTGTGGCAGGCTTACAATGATCCTGGTGCTAGAGGGAGTACACAGCTGTAGGTTGAATGTTTGAAGGGGTACTGGACTATAAAAAGTTTGGGAACCCCTGGTTTAGACTGTTTAGTGCCAAAAATAAGGGGATAAATACATGTACAAAAACAATAATAATGATTCCCGATCTTTCTTATATCTCTCAGATATAGGCTAGACACTTCAGAAATAACTTCCTTTAGATTTTTTTTGGGGGGGGACTATCTGTTGTTCCATGTAGTGAATCTGTTATTCAGTGCGTTTGTATGGGCTAATGGCTGTAAGGCCAAATAAATGTTTTCTTACATATAATTTAGTAGGACTCCCCCCTCTGCCGGCTATAACAGGGCTTAGACTCTTATGTGTTAATGGACTCAATGGTATAGAAGAGTTGTATATGGTATAGAAGAGAGCAAATGGTATAGATCAGAACCCTCACAAACCAAATCAATGACCAATTGGCTGATAATATGTCTCCTTAAGTGTGGGACCTTTTGAAGTAAACCAAACAGAGATGGTAACCCTGAACCTAGTAAGATAAGCTGCTGTACTCCTAATACATTTACTTTCAAATTACAATCCACCTCACACATTTCTGAACCACATCTCTTGGCGGAGGATAGTTTTGTCAATGTAGTTTCCTTGATATTTCCACCTGCTTTATCAACGCAGTTGGATCAACGTGGCCAGACTCAGCTTCGTTGTCGATCATCATTAGTATAGCCCACTTCAAACCTGCAGTGAGAGACCTCCACAAATATCAGTATACAGTAGATTGTTTTTGGCTTTGACATTGAGACAAATGCTACCACATGCAGTAAAACTGCTTACCTCAAGGGTTTGTTGCGGCTTTGGTTGTCTCACAAGCATCCCCCTGCTGCTTTGTGATAACAGTTCAGCTTGAGGAGCTGTCAAAATCATATAGAAGAAACTGAGGAAAGACGGGATCTATGGTGAGGAATAGAATGGCTGTTAAAGCACTGTTCATGACCTCAAGTATTACAGTGTTTTACATTCTCCTCGGCCAATAAAACACAGGTTACATGTCACATATTTCTTATAAAAGTTAAATGTGACCACATTATGTAGGGATCACATTACTCTATGGAGAATGTCTCAAAATGGTCACCACTAATTACAGCATGGAACATAACGGTCATACAATTGAGACAATGGTATGAGACTTCCCCAATTGAAAATGTGAATCACTTAGTATACAGAGACTATTATGAGCCATGTAGCCTTGTCTTCACACCATCCATGGACACTTAGGCCTTGGGGTAAAGATGTAGCGATCAGTTCAGAATTATACCAATCTGTGATCTAACTACATGTAGACTCCAACCAGACTGAGGAAAGCCTTTGAATGCTCATTAATCTTACCCTCTTAATAATGCATTAATAAGCAAATGTATAGCTCCTTATGAAGTATGCATAATGCATTATAATGCAGAGCATATGTGAATAGCTGCACATAAGTACATTGTTTTCTTTCAATACTCGGCAGACTGGGCGCAGTTTTGATACCCTGTAAGACCCTGTTCCTTTATCATTGATCAAAATCAATGACTCTTCTCAAATGGCTAATTGGTCTAATTGGGAGTCTTTAAAAGAAGTAGATGTACATGTACAGATATAGGACCTTCATTTTATCACTATTTTGTTGTTGAGAATTTTCCTGCACATCAGGAAATTAAAACTTGTAGTGTATTTCAAAGACTTCTAAAGTTTGTCCTAACTAAAAATGTACCAACCCCTACAAAAATGTCCCTTAAATGTAATCCACATAATAATTCACATTTCCTCTTGCTGCAGGATTGTTTTCCTGCTGTAGCAAACTGTCTCGAATTAAGTGACTACCTCTGTATTTATCGTTGCATTTCAATGTCAGAGCATGCCCTTGCCGAAGTGCAAAATTAGTAATGAACATTCAATTGTATAGCTTTTGGCAAGGTGAAATTAATGGGTATTGTGTGCAGTGAATAGGAGAATTTGCGTTGGAAAATATATATTTATATCACTGAACAAACATATGAACGCAACAAGCGAAATGTTCACATTTGTTTACATCCCTGTAAAGTGAGCATTTCTCCTTTACCAATATAATCCATCCACCTGACAGGTGTGGCATATCAAGTAACTGACGAAACAGCATGATCATTACACAGGTGCACCTTGTGCTGGGGGACAATAAAATGCCACTTTAAAATGTTCAGTTTTGTCACACAACACAATGCCACAGATGTCTCAAGTTTTGAGGGAGCGTGCAATTGGCATGCTGACTGTAGAAATGACCACCAGAGCTGTTGCCAGAGAATTTAACGTTAATTTCTGTACCATAAGCAGCCTCCAAAATCATTAAAGAGTACATCTCTAGTGGAAATTACCACCAGGGAAACCTGAAATCAATATTCAATTAATCATTATTTATTATCAGGAAGCTGTAGAGGTACAAACAAACTTAATGCACCATAGTACATGTCGGTCGGAAGCTCCGCCGGGGCAGTCTCGTTAGTTCTCTTATATACTGCTTACACAGACGTGTTATGTTTTCATGATTTAGCTTATTCATTATTCATAATTAATTCATCATTAACGTTTGGTGCATGCACGTGACTGACCAATACCTCACAAGGCTTCTTCTCTCCAAGCTGAGACCTTGAAATTGCGACACCGCTTTCAGTTATCAAAACAATGTTCTGGGCATACTACCAAATTGCTTATACTGATAGTGAGGATTCCTCCCAAGTACGATCAATCAGTCACTTGCATGAACGGGGTCGAATTGGTTATTAGAAAAGTACAAACATTTTCCTTCACACATCCAACAGACCTAACAACCATGTTTAACCACCCCAGCCTGTCTGTAATATAGCCCTTTTGGAGAAAAACTCATTCTGATTGGCTGGGCCTCGCTAACCAGTGGGTGGGCCTGGCTGCCAAGTGGGTGGGCCTATCCCCTCCCAGGCCCATCCATGGCTGCACTCTTGCTCAGTCATGTGAAATCTTATAAATTAGGGCCTAATGAATGTCTTTCAATTGACTGATTTCCTGATATGAACTGTAACTCAGTAAAATATTTGAAATTGTTCCGTGTTTATATTTTAGTTGAGTAATATCTGTATAAAGTTACACTCATAGAAAAGGTGCTAAATATCTAGGGTTCTTCGGTTTGTCCCCATTGGGGAACCCTTTTGGTGCAAAGGGTTCTACCTAGAACCCTCTATGTAGGGTTCTTCATAAAACCCTTTGTATATGGTTCTACCTAGAGCTCTCTATGAAGGGTTCTTCCGAAAACTATTTTATCTTTGGAGGATTCTTCCTATAACTGTCTGAAAGATTCCACCAGCCTTATTAGCCTTTAAAATAAAACGATTTATGACAATAATTCCATATACAGTATCATACAGTAAGACCTTTCTTTGAAGGCCTAGTTAAACCCTAACACAGTGGTGTTAGGAAATGCCTGGTTTACCAGCCACATCAGACCAGTCACATGATGCTGGCACTCAAAGTGATGCGTAATCCCTATTGGAATCCAGGAAGAGTCAGCATATCCAACAAGTGGAATTTGTAATCACCTGCAACCTGCATTCAGAATGACTGTAGTTTGACTACTAAGACTACCTCAACCATTACTGGAAGCACAGTGGTTAGTAAACTGTAATGTGCACAGTAACTTGCCACCAGCTTCCTGTAAGTGACTGGAAAATGCATTACAATGACACAGTACAATATTGTAAAATTACCCTACTACACTGTCAGAATATAAATGCTACTGTAATAATTTTGGCTTTTTACTGTAATTACATGGGATTAATGCAAGCAGATTGGATAGGGAAAGGGGGATACCTAGTCAGTTGTACAAATTAACAGAGGTGTGGACTCGAGTCACATGACTTGGACTCGAGTCAGACTCAAATCACAAATATGATGACTGGCAACTCGACTTTGACTTTAACACCAATGACTCAAGACTTAACTTGGACTTTTGACTCGACCTGACTTGATACCCTCCCAAGCCCAAACATTCAAAATTATGCTATTTAAAAAAGTGTGCAGCGCATCAACTCTTTATTGAACCGATTACAGTCTGAATCGGACAGCAGCCAATCAAATTGTGCCAGCTGAGAAAAAGTTGTGTGTGGCAGTGCAGAGGAACGTCGGCGGGTGAATTCAGATGGAGCCCTTGGAAAGATGATTCCCCAAATTATTTTTTTCGGATATAAAGACGACACTGTATCAGCAAAAAACGGATTACAACTTCCAAAACATGGGGGAAGAAAATTACAGACGGAGGCGCAACAATTTCCAACTTTGTTTGACTTTTGAAGCTGCACAATTTTTTGTGGCTAATATAGCCGATAGCTATATCATTTATAACGTTGCTAGTGTAGCATGTAGGCTAATGTAACATTAAATCAATGAGCCTACACACAGTCAGGCAGTGCGGGAACGTGATCATTGCACCCAAGATTGAGCTACAACTAGCTAGGCAGTTGGTAGACTAAATCCTGCCTGATGTTACTGCTGTTCCTAAAACCATTGACATATGTTAGCCTACTGTAACCACACACAGAGTGTGTGTGTGTTAATTTTGGGCGATTGTGTACAAGCCTACATCGCCCGATTGCGCCCCATTGATGTGAGTCTGGAAGCAGAGTTTACAGTCTAGCCAGACACCTAGGTATTTGTAGTTGTCCACATATTCTAAGTCAGAACCGTCCAGAGTAGTGATGTTGGACGGGCGGGCAGGTGCAGGCAGCAATCGGTTGAAGAGCATGCATTTAGTTTTACTTGTATTTAAGAGCAATTGGAGGCCATGGAAGCAGAGTTGTATTGCATCGAAGCTCATCTGGAGGGTTGTTAACACAGTGTCCAAAGAAGGGCTAGTATACAGAATGGTGTCGTCTGCGTAGAGGTGGATCAGAGACTCACCAGCAGCAAGAGCGACATCATTGATGTATACAGTGAAGAGAGTCGGTCCAAGAATTGAACCCTGTGGCACTCCCATAGAGACCGCCAGAGGCCCGGACAACAGGCCCTCCAATTTGACACACTGAACTCTATCAGAGAAGTAGTTGGTGAAACAGGCGAAGCAATCATTTGAGAAACCAAGGCTATCGAGTCTGCCGATGAGGATGTGGTGATTGACAGAGTCGAAAGCCTTGGCCAGGTCAATGAATATGGCTGCACAGTATTGTTTCTTATCGATGGCTGTTAAGATATCGTTTAGGACCTTGAGCGTGGCTGAGGTGCAACCATGACCAGCTCTGAAACCAGATTGCATAGCGGAGAAGGTACGATGGGATTCGAAATGGTCGGTAATCTGTTTGTTAACTTGGCTTTCGAAGACCTTAGAAAGGCAGGGTAGGATAGATATAGGCTCATAATGTTATATAACATGTCATTCATCTTAAAAGGTGGATTAAGTAATATTTCAAACTCTATTGTAAGTAAGGAACTAAGTAAATTACAATTATGAGTGGAGCTTTAATGTGCAATGTGTAAATAACAAGGCAGTTCAATCCAGTTCTCAGGGCAGCTCTGCCTCAAGAGCAGAAATGTGATTGGCTGCATTTAGGCAAGTAATTCCAATTGGTTAAGGTTGGTTGAGTTTAAGAAATGTGATTAGTTCAATTTAGAGTTAAGGGTTGGGGTGAGATTCGAACCAGCAAACATGTGTATGGCAATCTGCATGCTAGCCTTTAATTTATTTCACCCTCACTGGATGCACCTCATATGGCAGCCTGCTGTTGGTCGACTATATTCCTGACCTGCACTCTACTTGCCTTGTGAGCAGTCTGATCCTTCTAGACAGTTTTGTGGTAACATTTCAACTGGCGTTTGTTTAGTTGCTGTCAACTCAAAGTGAAAGCTTATGGTAGCAGCCTCTGGTCTGCTTTTTGTGATCTGTCAAATTAATCAAAGGGTTTGGCTTTCAAGTTTTAGTAGTACAGAACATGAATGAACCAAAAACTGGATATGTGACAACTCTGGATAGCAACATATAATGTGATATGAAAAGGTCCACGATGCTGGGTTGATATGGATATGGCACTCACCTAAAAATGTGTTTGGTATTATATTTTGTTTCAATCAGTCATCAGCCAGAAGTTTATTTTATTTTTTGTGTCAAATCCATGTTCAGCTCTGCCTTTATGTCTATCTTACTCTGTACAGGTGTCAAACATAGCAACCCAAACACATCACAGCAGGGGAGCGTTTCCCTTTATTTGAACAGCTGAAGATCCAACCCAAGGTACCGCAGCGATACACTTGCGTTGCAGAAGAGATGAGAGGTTACCATGAGAAAGTCAGACTAAGCAAACAGGGCATGGTCTAGGGGTTTGACCTGCTGGAGTTATATCCGGTTCACCACTGTACAGTATCTCTGACAGAGAGCTGTAGGCTGTTATCGTTTTATACTGTTATGGTTTTATATCAGCTGTCGCTGATGCCACACATGACATTTCCCATGACTCTATCACCTCTCTCAGGGCAAGGCTCTGTTAATTCTGTTGTTTTAAGTAGGCAAGGCTTATTCAGTGTCTTTTAGACTAAACAGAAGGGAATACTAGCTGCAAAAATGAGGAATGTGAGAGATGCATTTGTGACCAGGCTGGAACTTGAATGTTGAAGAGAATGCAAACAAATAATAATAATGACAATGACAGATGTTCATGTCTTTAAGTGGAAATAAGAGATATTTCAAGCAACTTGTTCTATTCATGAAAAGCCTTGACTTCAATATATATTTTAATGATGGGACCAACTAATAGAAAACACACACACAAACAACTGAGATCTGAGCATCGTGTGATTGTAACGATCTGGAACAAGTAAAACAAGCCGAGTCACAAAACATCCCCATCATCAAAGCGCTCCTCGCCGTTTACGGGAAGCCAGTGACCATTTTAATCACGATTTCTCGGCTAGACAGATTAAAGAAGGTAAAAGCTCTTGTAGCTCTATGGAGAGAGGGGGAGCAGAACCAGTGAACCTAAAACTGGAGATCTTGTTGCGCTAGCATTTAACCCAACCCCAGCATGAGAAACAGCTGCTCTGCATTTCTTTCCCAGGCTGTGTAAATATTGGAAATACGAAAAGACACCTGGGCAACATTGGTGTGTTCTACCCATGCATGTGAGGATGTTGTTCGTATGTTAGTCAGCTGTAAAGTGTTGAAATCATATGATGGCCAGACCATAAATTACATTGGCTTCTTTTGAAAGCTGTTCATGAAGCAACTTTGATCCTCCCTGTCTGCTAGACATATGCCCTGTTGTTCTCTTTGTTCTGTATGGCCAGTCTATCGAAGGGTTCCCCAACTTGCTTTTTTTTTTTTTTTTTTTACATCAAAGACTGTAAAAACACAAGGAAATCCGGATTTTAATTCAGGAAATCTGTTCCCAAGTATCCCCACACATAATAGAGAGACACATGTGATAGTATCCCAATCTGATCGAGGTTTGATATGATTGGCCTGAATGCAACGAAGACGCGGAACCTGTGGGTTACCTGCAGGTTACCTCTGGATTTTTTAAACACGCTACTGATGGGAGATTACACAAGAGCTCCATGCTAAAATAACCCTGGGTGCAATGAAAAAAAACAGCGGAATAAAACTACTAGACCAGCTGATCTGACGCTGTTACAGTGTCAAACAGGCTTAATAATACTAGACAGCGGGAATGGCATGGGAAATGGTCATTGTCTTTTGTTTACTAGTCCCACCCCAACGAAGAAACATCCTATCAGAATCAACAGAATCGGAATTATGAAAAAGATAAACGGAATAATCGTACTTATTACAACTGAAATAAAATGATGAGACTGTAAATGGAGCCTTTCTCAATTATGATGATTGTAGCTTTGCAAAAATTAAGTTATTGAAGACAAACTTCTAATTAATTACCACATTGAAAATGAAAATAATATGGATTGCAGCAACATGTGTGATAGACAATTTAAATAGCAAATACCTTTGCATCTGTTTCTTTAAACGAGGAAATTATGTTCAAACAGATAAATCCCTTATTCAGTTAAAGTTGCAAGATCAAATTGTTCCGATGAAAATACCCACCAGAAGGCAAAATCATCTTGGAAAAGGTTGGTTGCAATCAGGACAAAAAGCCCGACCTATGGAGCTGTAAATCGGTGACGGATGATGGGTGCAACTGAGATCAGTTACGTGGGTGATTTTCACACACTATCAAAAAATGACCTCAAATAGACACAAATACATTTTTCAAAATCCATGATGGGCATATGAAAAAGTACATTTTTTCATGTCCACCACACAATTATCTTCTTAACGCATTCGTGTCCAGTACACAATTATCTTGTTGTGGCTAATGTTAGCTAGGTGGCTAATGTTAACTAGGCTAGGGGTTAGAGTTAGTGGTTAAGGTTACATATGATGGTTACAGGCTGACTACGCCGTGCGCGTCGCGTTGCAAAATACATTTAGAAATCTATATTATTCAATTATTGCACCCACACTGATGTGCGTGACAACAAGCGTCTGTGTTGCCAAGGGCTAAAAAATAAGTCAGTTCTATTTCTGATGCAGATCGCGCTGCAAGTCCTGCCTCTCCCATCTCCTCATTGGTTTATAGAAGCAGATACCCACGTGCCATCTCCTCATTGGTTATACCCACATGGGAGACTGAAAGACGAATGAGATCAGTGGCAATAATGCACCTAATTTATGAAAGTTGCCAATCGCAATATAAAGACAAGAGAAGAAAAAGCCTGGAAGGAGGAGAGATGACTAGAAACGATTTGGTTAACCGTTTTATGCGTGGATTAATTGGCAGGGTAGGGGATCTTGTGCATTTCAGGTAAAGTAGCAACTCAATATTTAAATCCCAGGACAAATTAGCAAGCAACAGCAAGCTTGTCACGGCCTGAACGTAGAGATCCTTTTAATTATCTATGTGGTTAGGTCATGGTGTGACTAGGGTGGGCAATCTATGTTTTCTATTTCTTTGTTGGCTGGGTATGGTTCCCAATCAGAGGCAGCTGTCTATCGTTGTCTCTGATTGGGTATCATAATCAGGCAGCCTTTTTCCACCTGTAGTTTCTGGGATCTTGTTTTGGTACTGTGCTGTTTAGCCCTACTAAACTTTACATTTCGTTTGTATTTTTAAAAAATTCAGTGTTCATTGAATAAAGTAAGATGTACGCCTACCACGCTGCACCTTGGTCCGATCCTTCCATTGACGAACGTAACAAAGCTAGCTAAAAAGGACAAATTAGCTAGCAAGTGCAAGCTAGCTAGCTAAATTGCCATAAATGTTTAATGCTTTTAGACCTGTCCCCAAATTAATATGATTGGTTTGGTTTGGTGTGGGGGGGACAAAATAAATGTATGCACATGCGCGCAGCTGGTTTGGGTTCCGTATTAGGGCTAGGGGTTAAGGTTATGGATAGGGTTAGGTAACATGATAGCTAAGTATGAATTAATACCCTCTTAGATGTTAAGCGGTTTTGGACTGGTTCCGACTGACATTTTGGTGTACGAAGAGTTCACACCAGAAAGCCCTATGTGTTTTCCCTCCATTTCCACTCTCAAAGCGGAGCTGACTTGAAGTGTCATGTTTGAGACACAATATTTGCATAGGGAGTATGGTGTCACATTTTCTGGCTCATCCAGACAAATACTCGATTATCTCTTCCTTAGAGTGAGAGAGCCCAGTGATAGTCTAGAGAGTCCAGCAGTGGAGGCTGCTCAGAGGAGGAAGGGGAGGACCATCCTCCTCAGTGAATTTCATAAAAATGTAAATAGTGAAATATTTTTATAGGTTATGCTTTTTAGATAAAACTATACTAAATATATTAACGTCTTCAAATAATTGATTGAAACACAGTGTTTTGCAATTAAGGTCTACAGTAGCCACAGCAGCGTTCTGTAGGGTAGAACTATTTTGTAGCCGGAGGACAGCTAGCTTCCGTCCTCCTCTGGATACACTAACTTCAATACAAAATCTAGGAGGCTCATGGTTCTCATCCCGTTCCATAGACTTACACAGTAATTATTATTAAGTCCTTCAACCTATCAGAGCTCTTGCAGCATGAACTGACATCTTGTTCATCCAATCAAAGGATCAGAGAATGTATCTAGTACTGAAAGCATAAGGTACAGCTAGCTAGCACTGCAGTGCATAACATGTGGTGAATAGTTGACTCAAAAAGAGAGAAAGACAATAGTTGATCAGTTTTGAACAAATTAATTTCTTCCAAAATGACGGAGAAGCGAGAGAGAGAGAGCTATCTATATTTGGTTGTATTTGTATATATTTTTTTAATGCAGCTAGCTAATTTAGCCTACTCAAATGCCCAGCTCAAACAGAGAGGGATGCTCTGTTAGCTAGCTGGCTATGGCTAACCAACACTGGAACTCTTCTGAGTCAAGGTAAGATTTTGGTTTTATTATTGCCACCGGGGCACACCGGTGTAACTGCTGAACTGCTTTCTGACTGTACATTGTACTGCAGATTCTAGCGGGTTTACTAACATGTTAGTTTTAGTAGCTATGTTGACTATGAGGTGACAATGATGTAGGCTGTGTGTAGTGGTTAGTTATGAACATGCTGCTATGAAAGTGAACTGTGCATGTGATCAGGGTCGTATTCATTCCGCCGATTCTGTTGAAAAATGTTTCACAAACGGAATGAAACGGGTATAAACATACCTGAATTTGTCCAATAGGAACTCTCATTTGCAACTGGGTAGCCTAGTGGTGGGTAGCCTAGTGGTTAGAGCGTTGGACTAGTAACCGGAAGGTTGTGAGTTCAAACCCCCGAGCTGACAAGGTACAAATCTGTCGTTCTGCCCCTGAACAGGCAGTTAACCCACTGTTCCCAGGCCGTCATTGAAAATAAGAATTTGTTCTTAACTGACTTGCCTGGTTAAATAAAGGTAAAAAAAAAAAAAAAAAAAAAAAAAAAAAAAACTGTTGGACTAATTATTACAATCTAGATCAGCTAGATGCAGGCAAGAGTGGGCAAGGAGGTATTGAATGTGTCACTGTTTGTCACCATGATTATTTGAAATTCTCTCGACCCGTGCACCTAATAGAAACAAGGCAATACTCATGCGTTTCAGACTTTCATTCATAGGCTAGGTTGTAGCAACCTTATTGTATCCATTTATTATGGATCCCCATACTCGTCCTGCGGTCCAGCAATATAATATGGTTACATAAAGTTGAAATAGTAGTATTGGGCGCCTCCCATAGTCTGTTCTTGACTTGGGGATTGTGAAGAGACCTTTCGTGGCATGTTTTGTGGGTTATGCATGAGTGTCCGAGCTGTGTGCTAGCAGTTAAACAGACACCTCGGTGCATTCAGCATGTCAACACTTCTTCAAAAACAAGTAATGATTAAGTCAATCTCTCCCCCACTTTGAGCCATGTCCTGAGACAATTATAATTTTCCGAGCTCCCTCTTCGTGCCACCTGACCAAACTGAGCAGAATTCCAAGTGCGACAAAACTAGAGCCTGTAGGACCTGCCTTGTTGATAGTGTTGTTAAAAAGGCAGAGTAGCGCTTTATTATGGACAGACTTCTCCCCATTTTATCTACTGTTGTATCAACATATTTTTACCAGGACTGTTTACAATCTAGGGTTACTCCAAGCAGTTTAGTCACCTCAACTTGCTCAATTATCACATTATTTATTACAATATTTAGTTTTGGTTTATGGTTTAGGGAAATTATTTGTCCCAAATATATTGCTTTTAGTTTTTGAAATATTTAGGACTAACTTATTCCAACCCTTCTGAAACGAACTGCATGTATTTGTTAAATTGTAGTCATGGATTATGTTGGAGAGGCTTCCATTACAGAACACCCTCTGTGTTCTGTTAGACAGGTAACTCTTTATCCACAATATAACACATCCGTAACCGTAACACATCCGTTTTTCCATCAGCAGACTATCATCGATAATGTCAAAAGCCCCACTGAAGTCTAACAAAACAGCTCCCACAATCTTTTTATCATACATTTCTCTCAGCCAATCAGCAGTCATTTCTGTAAGTGCTGTGATTGTTGAATGTTGTCGTGTCTTTACTATCATTAACTGAAGACTTATAGTTTTTATCAAATATTCTCTGTAATTAAGTATTATGCGATTAGACTGATTAATCATGTAACCGTAATTACTAGGAAGTCGGGGCACCAAGGAAAAATATTCAGATTACAAAGTTATCATTTCCTAAAATAACCTTTCAGATATTTTATCTGATCAATTAGTCTTCGAATTAATGAATTATTTACTTTACCTCACGTTAGTCTCATTCCAAACGTCGTAAATTGTTGGTTATCTGCACGAACCCAGTCTTCACTATGAGTCATCCATACATCAATTGTCTTAAATCATTTATTTATTACTAACTAAGTAATTCACAGAAATGCATAAACAAACAAACAAACAAGGTAAATGTGGTTACAAGAAATGATAGGAGAATGTGCCCTAGTGGGCTAAACCGGCATGGCGGCTTGTTAGACAAAAGGGGAAGTGGGGATCGACTAAGAAGTCACTACAGAGTGATAATTATAACAATTGAAATGCTAATCCTTTGCACATGAACGCTCACTCATTCGGGAACAATTGCAATCAATATATATATTTACGCTCAGCGTGTCGTCTTGATCGCTGGTGAAAAGTTAATTTATTTTGTAGAATTGTCCATCTCTCTATATGTCGTGGTTAGAGGGGATTGTTCAGAGTGACATTCTTATAGAATGTATGTTTCGGCGGTTGTTGTTCTTCGCGTTCAATGATCCCAAATTCCTAGCTGCAGACTAGTAATTAATATCAAAGACTTGTTCTTATTCTGTCGGTATCGATAGTCTAAGAGTTTAACCATGTGGTATGGTTAAAAGATTCAGCAATAGTCTACAACCTTTGTCCTCCTAATGGAGAAAAACATGGTCTGCAACCTTTAGCCATCTCGTAATTGAGGTAAGCTCGGTCTGCTGATCGAAAACCAGAGTGGGGGTTTTATTCGGAAGGGCCGAAGAGGGCTGTCCCAGGATGTCTGACCCTAACTGGGCTCAGGGGCGGTCCTCTGACTTAGTTCAAATCAAAAGGGAATTGTTATTTTTTCTTCATTAAACAGTCCAAAATCATATTACACAATTATACAAACAGTATCATACTCACTCATTCATCTTATTCAACAAATAGATGTAAACCTCATATCTGAGACTATTATATAAACAGCGTTATGGTAATGTGGCCACACCGTCTCCCATGATCTTCCCAAGTTGTGACAAACGGACCAGTTCGTAGCTGGATTCTTCATCAATCTTTTATACTTTCTCCGGAACATGAAATTTGTTCGTACCTCAAGTTCTGTGAGGTGGAAGAAATACCTTTGTGCTCCATGAAAATCTACTCTCTCTATACTGTGTGTCCATGAGGAGGTCTTCTCAGGAATTTACGAATTTACTACAGCAGCCTAGTTGAAGGAGGCAAGGGGGAAGCAGGGAGAGGGGGATGGGGTTGCTAATCCCAAAGAGGCCAACGTCATGACAATGTCCTTCCCTATAAGGGTGCCGAAAGTCTGTTGACAATTTGTTTACATTAAAATAGCATTGTATCTGGTCAAACACATTTTTTTCCAAAATATTACTAAGGTTTGGTAACAGGCTGATTAGTCGGCTATTTGAGCCAGTAAATGGAGCTTTACTATTCTTGAGCAGCGGAATTACTTTTGCTTCCCTCCAGGCCTGAGGGCACACTAGGCTTAAATTGAAGATATAGCAAATAGGTGTGGCAATATCATCCCCTTTTATCCTCAGTAATTTTCCAATATTGTACTCATGATGGGTACAGGGAAAATTTGAGTATCATTAGCCTAAACCTATCGATGTTACATTGAGCTGGGGGAATGGAATATGAATGAAAGTCATCCAATATGCCGTAATAGAAATAAGGCCATACTCATAAAATATATATATATATATATATATATATATATATATATACAGTACCAGTCAAAAGTCTGGACACACCTACTCATTCAAGGGTTTTAGAATCACCTAGTAACCAAAAAAAAGTGTTAAACAAATCAAAATATATTTTATATTTGAGATTCTTCAAATAGCCACCTTTTGCCTTGATGACAGCTTTGCACACGCTTGGCATTCTCTCAAACAGCTTCATGAGGTAGTCACCTGGAATGCATTTAAATTAACAGGTGTGCCTTGTTAAAGTGAATTTGTGGAATATCTTTCCTTCTTAATGCATTTGAGCCAATCAGCTGTGTTGCGACAAGGTAGGGTGGTATACAGAAGATAGCCCTATTTGGTAAAAGACCAAGTCCATATTATGACAAGAACAGCTCAAATAAGCAAAGAGAAACGACAGTCCATCATTACTTTAAGACATGAAGGTCAGTCAATCCGGAAAATTTCAAGAACTTTGCATTTCTTCAAGTCCAGTCACAAAAACCATCAAGCGCTATGATGAAACTGGCTCTCATGAGGACTGCCACAGGAAAGGAAGACCCAGAGTTACCTCTGCTGCAGAGGATAAGTTCATTAAATACTTCACAGAGTGCAATTATCAGACACAGCTCACCATCAACTGTTCAGAGGAGACTGTGTGAATCAGGTCTTCATTGTGAAATTGCTGCAAAGAACCCACTACTAAAGGACACCAATAAGAAGAAGAAACTTGCTTGGGCCAAGAAACATGAATAATGGACATTAGACCGGTGGAAATCTGTCTTTTAGTCTGTTGAAACTAAATTTGAGATTTTTGGTTCCAACTGCTGTGCTTTTGTGAGACGCAGAGTAGGTCAACGGATGATCTCTGCATATGTGGTTCCCACCATGAAGCATGGAGGAGGAGGTGTGATGGTGTGGGGGTACTTTGCTGGTGACACTGTCAGTGATTTATTTAGAATTCAAGGCACACTTAAGCAGCATGGCTACCATAGCACTCTGCAGCGATACACCATGCCATCTGGTTTGCGCTTAGTGGGACTATCAATTGAGTCTATAGGCTATTTAGTGTTGTCTCAATCAAGTGATCCATAGCTTAGGCTACGAACTGCATGCTTGGAGAAGCAAAGAGCAAAGTTATATTTCTTAGACAGCTGCTGGGATGGTGTACGTAAAACTAAGTTGCATTACACACTGCAATGGATATTCCAAACCTGAGCCCCGGCCTGCTCTGATCTTGCAGATCAGAGCTATGTTCTATTCAGTTATAGAAGGAGAGTGTGAAGACAAGGAGGTCAACTTTGATAGCTTGTTACTACTATAAACAATATGTTTCTTTCCCATGATGTATTTATCAGAATTATTGACCTCACAATAAGCCAGATTCTAGTAATCTACATTTTGGTGCTGAAACTTGAAGCAGCAGCAGTGGCACAATCAATCGGAAATAGACAGCTCATGGTGCTGAAAGTAGACAAATTCGAGTAGGCATAATTCATTTAAACCATCTTAATTTTAATTAGACTTTACAAACAACAGTAGGGATTTGTGTTGGAGACTATTTCTTCCTATTTAAGAATTAATAGACAGGCCTACAGTACCTGTTATGCAGACGTTGGCTATCCATAGATTTCTTCCACACACCATTCACTCTCTTAAATGTAATGGCAAAATGTAGATTTCCACCTAAATAGAAATACCCAAAAGTAACTGCTATTCATGTGTTATTACATGATTCTGACATGCAAAAACGTATATTATATATTTGGAAAGAATATATCTGGGAGATTATGAGGAAATGATCAGAAGATATGAGTTACATAGTTCAGAATTTACAAGATCAAGCACACACAAAATAACCGTTTTTATTTTATTTGGAAAGTAATCTCTTATTGACAAGCTATAAGTGAATTATTAATGACTAGAGCTGGAAACACATCATATGGCTTCCACAACATATGAACAATATCATTTAAAAAAAATGGGATTGATAGACCGAACAACTAGAAATTGGCTGATGTTTTGGTAAGTGGTGTTAGGTGTGGTCACAGGACGTTTCCAAGTGTCCCTAAACCTCTCCGACGTGGCATATGTCTGTAAATTAGATAATTCCAGTGCTATAACATATTTGCAATCCCTAAATGCTATTTGTTCAGTATAAAAACCCAAGTTCTATCATATCAACCTCACTCAAACATTGTGGTGGTGTTGTGGGGTATCCAGGGTACATTGAAGTTTCCTTTCAACCTTTCCAAAGTGTCCGAATTGCACTGTTTTTTCACAGTTAATGTGCCTCTTGCTCTGTCCCACCCAGGTCAACTGCATATCCCTGGAAAGCTTCTCTCATTGGCTACAAGACTTGTCAAGTTGCCATAGTAGCCAATCCCTTGTGTAATGGATACCTACAGCACGTAAACAGGCAACATAATATTTTTGATGCGCAAAGATATAGTCACTCGGTGGACATTTGATGTTGCCATTAAGTCATACATCATCAGATAACATTTGCTGTTTGGTGAAAACATTGTGTAAAATAAACATTTTGACTCTCGGGCTGGTGATCAATAACGGTAGGTTACAGGCAGACAAATAAGATATCCTCATGGTCTGTGGAGACCTGGCTTTCGGTGTGTATCAACATATTCAGTGTTTATTTCGTTTATGCTTCACAACGCTAACCGGAATGTAGGTAGCAGCCATCTTGAAATGAGGTCATTGGCTGGGCCTGCCTTCATAAATTCATATTACCATATAAGGTAGTAAGTCACACCAAAGATCTGAAGGCACTGACCAATAGACAATATACTCAGCTTTCCGCAGACACCGCAGACACCCTACCGTTCTCATACCAGACTGATTTGAATAAAAAATCCAAGAATGTCCCCAAATATGGGGACTTTACATTTAAGAGGTGTCAGTGAAGGACTCAAATTGAGGGGGTATGAGAGGGTGTGCCATAGGCCTACATTTTATTACAGAAAATGGTCAAAAGAACAGGCCTGCCCCTTGTTAGCTTTTCAAGAAAATAAGACTGATCCGATTATATAAAGTAATCTATAACAGAGCTTTGGTCCTCGATGCTTTATGCTACAAAAAGAAATGACTCCGGTGCATATGGGGATATCATTGTTTCGTTTCTTTGACATTCAGAGGCTAACTTTGCTTGGGAAGTAATACAATTCTATTCAGTTTCTGTACAATATAAGATGTTTAAACCCAGACTACTTTTAGGGAAACACTTGTGATCTTCTCTTGTTGGGTTAAGCCACGGAAGGAGAGTAGCCAGCAGTTGAAGTTGACATTTTTCTGCGTCAGTAGGCCTACTCTGTCTGGGGTGGAAAGTTAGGCCTACTCTGTCTGGGGTGGAAAGTTAGGCCTACTCTGTCTGGGGTGGAAAGTTAGGCCTACTCTGTCTGGGGTGGAAAGTTAGGCCTACTCTGTCTGGGGTGGAAAGGTAGGCCTACTCTGTCTGGGGTGGAAAGGTAGGCCTACTCTGTCTGGGGTGGAAAGGTAGGCCTACTCTGTCTGGGGTGGAAAGTTAGGCCTACTCTGTCTGGGGTGGAAAGTTAGGCCTACTCTGTCTGGGGTGGAAAGGTAGGCCTACTCTGTCTGTGGTGGAATGATTCCTAATGATGTCTCAGATGTAATTATTTGCAAACAGGGACAGTTTCTTTGGCATTGGAGAAATATGATAAGATTAACATGTAGGCCTATCTCTCTGTCCATTCTTAGCCTGTAATTTCGATAATTTGTGTAGTATAAAAAAAGATTCCGCTAATATGTAAAATTACATAGAATTGAATGAACTTTTTTATAAAAGGCCATTTTTTCTCGTACCTGCAAATAACATGATAGATTCATGCAATGCTTTTACTTTAAAGGAGATCTTTCCACCCCTACTCTTGTCAACAGTGGTCAGCGAATGCACAACCTTCTGGCCCGCAGCTCTGTGTGCTAGCAAAATAGCTGTGTTGCCATGTAATGCTTACAGGATGAAGAATAGTTTCTAAATCTGCATATCTAAGGCTCTGGTCTGTCCAAGAAGTGAGGGTAAAAGGTAGAAATGTTCTCTGCTACCCACTTTGTTTTAATTATTATTTGGAGTATGGGGTGGGTCACTTTTTTATGTTCAGGGAGGGTTTGGGTCAAATATATTTTGCTGAAAGGAGGGCCATCCATTTTCATTTCAGAGAGGTCAGATTTTCTACATGTAACCTTTATTATAAATAACGTTCACTCCCGTACAGTAACATTTATGGTACCGTAAATGGATTATCATGAAACGGATTACAGTAGCTGTCCTGTAAAATAAATAACAGCAACTTACTGGTCAATTGCTGAAGATGAATGAAAGGAGTCAGTTGAGCTGAGACAGGCTCCTGACTTCCTGAATGACAGGAGTGATGACGAAGTCTTCTAATATTTATCATATAGGCCTAGTTCACGGTCCTTCACACCAGAGGAATGACCTCCTCTACCAGAGCTTCCTGTCCATGCCATAACTCTATGGCCATGGTTTTGAGGAGTAAATGCCATTTACCAGCAGACAGTTATTTCCATAGCTGCCCTGGACAGTGGCCCGCAGTTAAGTCAGTATAGCAGCTCCGTTTCTGGCATGGAAAAAATATAGGAAGTGAGTTGACATCTGAAACCGGGCTCTCCAGTGTCTCCTGATCACCCCCACTTTCAAGCGAGAACTATTTTGGAGCCCTACTAAGCCCGGCGATTCTATTTAAAGGGCTCGACAAGTTCTAGGAAGCATCGTTAAGATGCTGCAATTCACGCGAGGCATACCCATTTTAAATTCCATAGATTCTAAAACTGTGTCAGGCGACACTCTCCGTCTTTCCTTCTCTCCTCTCCTGCAGCCTGTTGTCTTAAAATAGCAGCCTCTTGGCTATGAATAAGAGGAGGAGTCATCAGTAATGAAGCACTGTTGTGTCCTGCATTGTTTTGAAAATGTTGTGTCACTAATAAGTTATTTTGGGGCGTTTTCTCAGCAATCACAACAAACCGGGTCAAAGATGTTTGGAGAATCATCTCTTACTGAGTATCCTCAGGCCTTTGTTGATTCTCCCCTCACATATCTGCAAGGACTGGATAAGTGGAAGCTTAACAGGTGGAATCCACCTAATCGGCAAGAGGGCTTGGTGGCAAGGTTTTGATTTGGGATCTGACCTATGGCAGCAGTCTGTGACTTCAGACAGTCCACGATGCACTTTGAGCCCAGCATTACATCAAACGATTGGTCAGATGACATGTCAATCACTGACCAATCAAGATGGAAGTGAGCATATAACCTAACAGAAGAGCACAGTGCACTTCCCCCGTTGTTTACAAATGAGGGGCAGTGTATATATTATGCTGAAACATATCTGTCTAGATAACAGCAGCTATAGACCCCAGACTGAGTAACAAATATCCTCTCTCTCTCTCTCTCTCCAACAAGCCTTGTGTTCTGACTGTCTCATCAGTGCTCACGTTACAACCACTTGATAAGACAGTGGCATGTGACACATTTCCTCGTCTTGGTCACGAGGAATACAGGAACAATACCCAGTACACACCATTCCGTTATTTAGCATCCCGTCTTCGTTAGACGTGTCTGGTATGCTCAGGATAAGGCTTTCCACAATGAGAGGTCATACCGCTCTCAATTAGTAATGCCCATCCTACTGCCATCAAATAACTGTTTTGCTTTTAGGGTAGAATGTTATGTAACAATGTTATGTAACAGTTATATATGTAACAGATATTTTTAGGAAACATTTCAGGATAATAATTATTACCCAATATTGCTGACAAAATTGTTGTTGTTTGCTTTGTTTTCATAGGAATTCATTGAAAGACGCAGCATTGAGTCCGCTACTACACTTACTGCTGGGTTAATGATGCTAGGTGCTGGGTTATTGATGCTGGGTTAGTGAGATATGATGCAGTGGAGCAGATCAAAAGACTGGAGGCAAGGCTTAGTAGGGGCATGGCTTTCCGATAGTTATTTTTGGCCACCGGTGAGAGAAAAGGCCATTCCAGTTAGTCTGTTCTATATTATTGTTATTGCATGTTAAAGGGCATGAACAGACAATATTGTGTTTTTCATGAAATGTGATGATATTTGAATGGAACCAGCTCAAACCAGGATGCCACTTTTGTGGGTTTAAGTGTGTTCCTCAAGAGCCTATGCACTTCTCAATGTTGGGATATGTAAATAATCATGTTCTGTACTTATATACAGTGGGGAAAAAAAGTATTTAGTCAGCCACCAATTGTGCAAGTTCTCCCACTTAAAAAGATGAGAGAGGCCTGTCATTTTCATCATAGGTACACTTCAACTATGACAGACAAAATGAGAAAAGAAAATCCAGAAAATCACATTGTAGAATTTTTTATGAATTTATTTGCAAATTATGGTGGAAAATAAGTATTTGGTCACCTACAAACAAGCAAGATTTCTGGCTCTCACAAAGGACACCAGAAACAAAATTGTAGACCTGCACCAGGCTGGGAAGACTGAATCAGCAATAGGTAAGCAGCTTGGTTTGAAGAAATCAACTTTGGGAGCAATTATTAGGAAATGGAAGACATACAAGACCACTGATAATCTCCCTCGATCTGGGGCTCCACGCAAGATCTCACCCCGTGGGGTCAAAATGATCACAAGAACGGTGAGCAAAAATCCCAGAACCACACGGGGGGACCTAGTGAATGACCTGCAGAGAGCTGGGACCAAAGTAACAAAGCCTACCATCAGTAACACACTACGCCGCCAGGGACTCAAATCCTGCAGTGCCAGACGTGTCCCCCTGCTTAAGCCAGTACATGTCCAGGCCCGTCTGAAGTTTGCTAGAGAGCATTTGGATGATCCAGAAGAAGATTGGGAGAATGTCATGTGGTTAGATGAAACCAAAATATAACTTTTTGGTAAAAACTCAACTCGTCGTGTTTGGAGGACAAAGAATGCTGAGTTGCATCCAAAGAACACCATACCCACTGTGAAGCATGGGGGTGGAAACGTCATGCTTTGGGGCTGTTTTTCTGCAAAGGGACCAGGACGACTGATCCGTGTAAAGGAAAGAATGAATATATCGCACAATTGGTGGCTGACTAAATATTTTTTTTGCCCCACTGTACATGTACAGTACCAGTCAAAAGTTTGGACACACCTACTCATTCAAGGGTTTTTCTAAATGTTTTACTATTTTCAACATTGTAGGATCATGTAGTAACCAAAAAAGTGTTAAACAAAGTAGATGCCCTTTGCCTTGATGACAGCTTCGCAAACACTTGGCATTCTCTTCCGAGCTCTCAGACTGGGGTGAAGGTTCACCTTCCAATAGGACAATGACCCTAAGCACACATCCAAGACAATGCAGTAGTGGCTTCGGGACACGTCTCTGAACGTCCTTGAGTGGCCCAGCCACAGCCTGGACTTGAACCAGATCGAACCAGATCCTCACAAGCTCTGTCAGGTTAGACAGGGAGAGTCGCTGCACAGCTATTTTTTCAGAGACCGGAAAATAGCTGTGCAGCGACTCTACTTGTCTAACCTGACAGAGCTTGTGAGGATCTGCAGAGAAGAATGGGAGAAACTCCCCAAATACAGGTGTACCAAGCTTGTAGCATCATACCCAAGAAGACTCGAGGCTGTCATCACTGCAAATTGTGCTTCAACAAAACACTGAGTAAAGGGTCTAAATACTTATGTAAATGTGATATTTCAGTTTTGTATTTTTAATATATTTGCAAACATTTAAAAAAAACAGTTTTTGCTTTATGGGGTATTGTGTATAGATTTAGGAGTGAAAAAAACAAAACAATTTAATCAATTTTAGAACAAGGCTGTAACATAACAACATGTGGAAAAAGTCAAGGAGTCTGAATACTTTACGAATGCACTGTAGCTAGATAGCTTCTCTACTGGTGTCAAAATTTGACTGTAGGGTGTCAACAAATATAATTAAACATTTACCCTATTAATCTATGGCAAAGATACTTAAATGTTTCATCTGTGTCTGGTGTTAGCTAGTTCCTGGCTAGCTAGGTCATCAGCCAGCATGGTGCAAAAGGGGGGGAATATAAATCTTATTTCTCAAAAATGTTTACTGTTACAATACTGTTAGTGAACATTTCTCGTTTGACAAGATGATCCATCCACCTGACAGGTGTGCCATATCAAAAAGGAGAATTAAACAGCATGCTCATTACACAGGTGCACCTTGTGCGGGGGACCATTTTAGGCCACTCTAAAAATGTGCAGTTTTGTCTCACAACACAATGCCACAGATGTCTCAAGTTTTGAGGGAGTGTGCAATTGGCATGTTGACTGCAGGAATGTCCACCAGAGCTGTTGCCAGAGAATTGAATCTTCATTTCTCTACCATAAGCTGCCTCTAACGCGGTTTTAGAGAACTTGGCAGTACGTCCAACCAGCCTCACAACTGCAGACCACGTGTAACCACGCCAGCCCAGGACCTCCACATCCGGCTTCTTCACCTGCAGGATTGACTGAGACCAGCCACCCAGACAGCTGATGAAACTGTGCGTTTGCACATCCGAAGAATTTCTGCACAAACTGTCAGAAACTGTCTCAGGGAAGCTCATCTGCGTGCTCGTCGTCCTCACCAGGGTCTAGACCTGACTGCAGTTTGGCGTCGTAACCGACTTCAGTGGCTAAATGCTCACCTTTGATCCCTACTGGCATGTTGGAGAAGTGTGCTTTTCACGGATGAATACTGGTTTCAACCATATCAGGCAGATGGCAGAGCGTGAATGGTGTTTGTTGATGTCAAAGTATTTAACAGAGTGCCCCATGGTGGTGGTGGGGGTATGGTATGGGCAGGCATAAGCTACGGGAAACGAACACAGTGATATTTTATTGATGGCAATTTGAATGCACAGAGATACCGTGATGAGATCCTGAGGCCCTTTGTCGTGCCATTCATCTGCTGCCATCAGCTCATGTTTCAACATGGTAATGCACGGCCCAACATGGCAAGGATCTGTACACCAGTGGTGGTCACTGCCATTTGAGGGAGGATGATTTTTTTTTCATGAGCATGGCCTTATTTCTATTACAACATATTGGATGACCCTCATTCATATTCCATTCATTCAGTTCAATGTAACAGCGACAGGTTTAGGCTATTACATGATACTCTAATTTTCATGCGGTTCCTACAACCTAGCCTATGAATGAAAGTTTACAACGTAGGTGCACATAGGTCGAGAGACAAATTTGAGGTGACAGTGACACGTGGACAGACAGTGAAGTTCAATACCGCCTTGAACACTCTTGCCTGCATCGAGCTGATATAGCGTGTAATCATTAGCCCGACAGTTGCAAACAAGAGTATCTATTGGACAAATTCAGGTATGTTTATACACGGTTTGTTCCATTTGCTTCTGTTTAAGAAGCGTTTTTCAACAGAATCAGTGGAATTAATACACCCCTGATTACGCACAGTTCGCTTTCATAGCAGCCACGTTGTATTCCTTCTCGCATCTCTCCTCCTCTCACCTCTTCCCTTTGCTTGTGGACTTCAATGCACAACACATCAGCTGACATGGAAGAGTTCCAGTGTTGTGTTGGATAGTCATAGCCAGCCAGCTAGCTAACATAACATGTCTCTGTCTGAGCAGTGTTTCAGTAGGTTAAACTAGCTAGCTGCATTTGCTAGCTAAGTAAGTGCCGCTGAAAGTTTTTTTTAAATGACAATCTCTCTCTTATTTCTCTCTTGCTTCTCCTTTTGGAAGAAATTAGTTTGTTCAAAATAGTTAAATTATTTTCTTTCTCTTTGAGTCATCTACTTATGCTTTCAGTACTAGATTCATTCTCTGATTCTTTGATTGGGTGGACATGTCAGTTAATTACTGTGTAAGTCTATGGAAGGGGGTGAGAACCATGAGCCTCCTAGGTTTTGTATTGAAGTCAATGTACACAGAGGAGGATAGAAGCTATCTGTCCTCTGGCTACACCTTGGTGCTACCCTACAGAGTGCTGTTGAGACTACTGTAGTGTGTTGTAATCAATTATTTGGTGACATTTGTTAATATTTAGTATAGGTTTATCAAAAATCAATGAGGATGGTCCTCCCCTTCCTTCTCTGATGAGCCTCCACTGCTGTATACAATTCCTAGAAGCTGAAAATGGCCCAGTTCTTCCATGGCCTGTGTAGCCGATGTGAAATGGCTAGCTAGCGGTGGTGCGCGCTAGTGGCATTTCAATCGGTTACGTCACTTGCTCTGAGACCTTGAAGTAGTGGTTCCCCTTGCTCTGCAAGGGCCGTGGCTTTTGTGGAGTGATGGGTAACGATACTTCGAGGGTGACTGTTGACGTGTGCAGAGCGTCCCTGGTTCGCGCCCAGGTCAGGGTGAGGGGACGGACGTAAAGTCTATACTGTTTCACCTGCATACAGTACTCACCTGACATGTTACCCATTGAGCATGTTTGCTCACGCATGACAGCGTCTTCCAGTTGCTAACAATATTCAACAACTTTGCACAGCCATTGAAGAGGAGTGGGACAACATTCAACAGGCCACAATCAACATCATTATAAACTATAGGTGAAGGAGATGTGTTGTGCTGGATGAGGCAAATGGTGGTCACACCAGTTACTGACTGGTTTTCTGGTTTTCTGGTTTTCTGATCTTTTTATAAAGGTATCTGTATTCCCAGTCATGTGAAATCCATAGATTAGGGCCTAATGAATTCATTTCAAATGTTTGATTTCCTTATATGAACTGTAACTCAGTGAAATCTTTGAAATTGTTGCATGTTGCATTTATATTTTTGTTCAGTGTATATAGAAAATACATATCATTGACATAATTTCAATGGGGGCGGCAGGGTAGCCTAGTGGATAGAGTGTTAGACTAGCAACCAGAAGGTTGCAAGTTCAAACCCCTGAGCTGACAAAGTACAAATCTGTCATTCTGCCCCTGAACAGGCCATCATTGAAAATAAGAATTTGTTCTTAACTGACTTGCCTAGTTAAATAAAGGTACAAAAAAAATATTTGAGTTGCTTTGTGTATCACCAAATTTGCTTAAGATGATTTTACTTCCACACTGTTCACTGCGTTCAAGTTGTTGACATAGGTGTTTCAAAGAGCTGTCAGTCAAGGAGAGCTAATGAATATAGGCTCCATGCCCACTCAACCTGTCTTTTCAAACTTCCTTGTAGTTAGCCATGAGAGAAAAAGTACTTTTCAGAATAACTGTTCAGGACCTTTAATGAGGCTCACACAAAGTCTCAGTCAAGGACAGCTCGTGAATATAAGATCCATGCCCACTCAACTTGTCTTTTCAAACATCCTTGTAGTTAACCATGAAAGAAAATGACTTTTCAGAATAACTGTTCTGGACCTTTAATTGAGGCTTACACAAATTGAGTTCTTCAAGTGCGTATGTGTATCCCCAATGGTTCCCACTTTGTTATAATTTTGATATAAAAATGATGTTAATTGTCTTAAAAAAAAAGAAGCATATTATAAAAAAATATTGAGAGGAAATGTGAATTTTCAACCCTTCATGAAAGTGAATAAAAACCCAATAGGCCATGCCTTTGGATTTAACCCTGGTGGTTAAATGCATCCATATTTGGGCAATCCAAAGGCATGGCCTATTGGGAGTGTGGCTTTCAGATAGTTATTTTTTTATATGAAATATTTAAATATAAGGCATTAATGTGCCCATTATTGGGATATGCATAGCACCTCATACTTTTGTTTACGCATTAGTAAAGCTACAAAAATGCCAGTACTCAACCTTAACATGAGTTGACAATACAACAGAAAAGATGAACCGGAATGACATTTACTCTCATGGGTGCTCAAAAATAACTATCTGAAAGCCACGCCCTAATAAGCCACACCTCCAGTCTTCTGATCTGTCCCGGTGGATCATAGCTCAATAACCCAGCATCAACAACCCAACTTAATGAAAACTATGGGTTGTTTGTGACCCAACTGGCTGGGTCAAAATAACCCAACTTGTGTTCTGTTTTTAGCCCAGAATCAAGTTTTGTTTAAATGACTTGAAATCAATGCCAATGACTCCCATTTGTTATTAAATACCACCTTAAATCCATCCATTCCCCCACCGTACAAAGTGAGTGCTGTTTCTTAAAGGAAAAATAGACTTAAAAACTATGTAAAATTAAAATTAAAATTAGTGCAGGCCCAAAATGTTTTGCATAACAACAGTCAAGTTTCAAGATATTGGACTTTCAAGTAGCAAATGCTGCGTTCGAAACAACTGGGAACTCGGACATGCGACTTCAGTGCGTTGAAGACAACTGGGTATTCTCCGACTGGGAAAAATCATTTTGAACGGTCATCCAACTCGGCATTCCAAGTCAGAAATTCTGGCATCTTTCTAGAGCTCCGACTTTCCGACCTGAAGATCCCTGACATCATTACTTTGACCTATTTTTTTGTTTGTTGAGTTCCCAGTTTTCTTGAAAGAACCAAAAATGCCAAGTGTCCCATCATCATGATATTGCAAAATGCATCTCATGAAGCAAAACACATCATCATGGTGATGTGGCATGTGACACTTATAAAAGTGACTGTATAAAAAAAAGAATGTAGATAGTATTTGAGTGGATTTTTACTTTAACATTCAGACCCAACACTCTCTATCTTTGTGACTATACACACAGGTTTTGGTCAGCAGTGCGCGAAAAATAACTGCAAGTTGCCAGTCAAGGATCCATCTCTAGCTGTGATGACGTCATCAGATGAGGTCCACAGCATCCCGCAGCGCAGCACTATGTGGTGTGGCGAGGGAATCAGAGGAAAAACAGGTCCCTGAGGAAGGACAGTCGATCCAGACAGACAGCTAGAGAATGGTGCGAGTAAAGGCCCTCTTCAGTGAGATGTTCTCCACATGACAAGTAGAGAGAGTTCAGAAATGTCTCTCACGATATGTTGCTCTTCTTCAAGTCGGTTTGTTGACGACTCAAACTGTCACATTATTTACATGAAGAAGTAAAAGGGAGGTATAGCGAGTATTTCTTTACAGTTCAACCTCTCTAATAATGAGCTAATACAGGGTTTGGTAATGGGGGTAGTAATCAAACACAATTAACACCAATATGTTAATTATGTCCCAGAATAAAATAATTAGTGGAAAGGCTTATAGTGATTATTTTCCTTGTTAGAACTATCTCATTTAATAACTTTTTTTTTGCCAACCTCCTTTACTCCTTTACACTACATATAACATATCTGGCATTATTGAGCCATTTTTGGAAATAGAACTGCCTGCACCCCATGTTAAAGGGAGCTGTCTCTTGCCATTGCCATCTAAATTATGCAAGGTATTTGGTTGTCTGCATCCAACTAAGTCATCCCTGAATGGCTCAGTATTCTGTCAAAGAATCTGATGGGAGAATTTCTAGCCTGTTCCCAGATCTGTTTCTGCTTTCTTGTCAACTCATTGGCATGACAATGACCATAGTATGTTGCACAAACAGATCTGGAACCAGGCCAGAGTATTTTACAAAATGTTTCCGGGAGTGAGTGGAAGGTCTAATGTTACCCCATGCTGCTCCCATTACAGATTGAGATATTCAAATATTCAAAAAGACACAAGGGTTAGGGTTTAGCAGTCTGGAGACCAGCATTAAGAAAATCATTTTTTCCAAGTCAAACTTAAAAGAATTCTTCACTATACCTGAGGGTTTACGTTAGCTTAAGTGAAATGAATGATTTGTAGTGCCCTATGATGCAATCCATCCAATCCAATCCAAAAGGGAGACTTTTACTTAAGCTCTCAATAATAAGTTTATGATTAATCCATTCAACAATAGTGTAGCAATCCTCACACCAAGTGGATTACCATATTTGCATTATGTGTAGGGTGTTTCTATTTCACACCAGTGACCTGGGTTCGCTGCTCTGCCGTTTGCTACAATACAGTGCCTTGCGAAAGTATTCGGCCCCCTTGAACTTTTTGACCTTTTGCCACATTTCAGGCTTCAAACATAGAGATATAAAACTGTATTTTTTGTGAAGAATCAACAACAAGTGGGACACAATCATGAAGTGGAACGACATTTATTGGATATTTGAAACTTTTTTAACAAATCAAAAACTGAAAAATTGGGCGTGCAAAATTATTCAGCCCCTTTACTTTCAGTGCAGCAAACTCTCTCCAGAAGTTCAGTGAGGATCTCTGAATGATCCAATGTTGATTCTTCACAAAAAAAATACAGTTTTATATGTTTATGTTTGAAGCCTGAAATGTGGCAAAAGGTCGCAAAGTTCAAGGGGGCCGAATACTTTCGCAAGGCACTGTATCTCTCTCATCAACTAACTTGAAATCAAACGTTCCACCTGATTGCTCCCTTGCATACAATACATGTAGTTAGATTCTGTTGCTATGGGCTCTTACTTTGTAGTTCCATCAGACCACAGTGCAGAACATTCCAGACATATCAATCAAGCAAGACTAATGGGTGCCTTTGTGAGCTTCCCTTGGTGAGCAACAGAACAGCGGTGGACAGGAAGGCAACAGGATAAGTTAAGATGATTGCTAAGATGGGTGGGATCTTACAGAACGGTTGCAAAAGGGGAGGATTCTCTGAGGTCGTATAATAACCCTTCGTGGCTTCCACAATAAGACGGGCAACAAGGGAAAAGAGTTTCACTTTTGGGGAACTTTTATTAAGTAGGCTTTTTTGCAAATAGTTGTGTTATGTTACATCATAGACATAAGCACTGGAATGTGTGTGGGTGCAATATCTTCCGCCGCCGACAAGCATGTGCCTTGCTTCGTGTTCTTAGGAAACTATGCAGTATTTAGTTTTTTCAATGTATTACTTCTTATACTGTTACCCCAGGAAATGTCTCATTACATACAGCCGGGAAGAACTATTGGATATAAGAGCAACGTCAACTTACCATCATTACGACCAGGAATACGTATTTCCTGAAGTGGATCCTCTGTTTTGCCCACCACCCAGGACAATGGATCGGATCCCAGTGGGCGACCCAAAACAACGGAGCCGCAGAAGGGGCAGACGGAGCGGTCTTCTGGTCAGGCTCTGTAGACAGGCACATCGCTCTGCTCTCGCGTACACTACTCGCCAACGTCCAGTCTCTTGACAACAAGTTAGACGAAATCTGGGACAGGGTTGTCTTCCAGAGAGACATCAGAGATTGTAATATTCTCTGTTTCACGGAAACGTGGCTCACTTGGGATACGTTATCAGGGTCGGTGCAGCCATCTGGTTTCTTCATGCATCGCGCCCACAGAAACAAACATCTCTCTGGTAAGAAGAAGGGCGGGGGTGTATGCCTTATGATTAACGAGTCGTGGTGTGATCATACCAACATACAGGAACTCAAGTCCTTTTGTTCACCTGACCTAGAATTCCTTACAATCAAATGCCGACCGCATTATCTACCAAGAGAATTCTCTTCGATTATCCCCCCCCCCCACCCCCCCAAGCAACCTTGATGGCCTGAAAGAACTTCATTGAACTCTATGTAAACTGGAAACCACTTATCTGTCACGCTCTGAACTTAGAGAGCCTTTTTATGTCTCTATTTGGTTTGGCCAGGGTGTGATTTGGGTGGGCATTCTATGTTCTTTATTTCTATGTTTTGTGTTTCTATGTTTTGGCCGGGTATGGTTCTCAATCAGGGACAGCTGTCTATCGTTGTCTCTGATTGGGAATCATACTTAGGCAGCATGTTTTGCCACCTTAGGTTGTGGGATGTTGTTTTTTGTTAGCTCTGTGTAGCTTTCAGAACGTGACGTTCGTTGTTCTTTTGGTTGGTGTTCGGATTAAATAAAGAATCATGAACACGTACCACGCTGCACCTTGGTCCACTTCTTCCGACGAGCGTTACAATATCCTGAGGCTAAATTTATTGTAGATGGGGATTTAAACATGGCTAATCTGAAAACAATACTCCCTAAATTCTGGATCCTTGTTAGTCTAACTTCCGCGACGCATACAAAGCCCTCCCTCGCTGTAACGGTTGTCTGTGATGGAAGAAAAGGAGGACCAATGCGCAGCGTGGTAAGTGTCCATATTGATAATTTATTATCCTGAACACAAAACAAAATAACGAGAACGAACGAAACGAAACAGTCCTGTACGGTGAATACACAAAACAAAAAACCGTTACACTCGCCCTCCTTTCGGCAAATCTGACCACAACTCCATTTTGTTGCTCCCAGCCTACAGACGGAAACTAAAACGGGAAGCGCCCGTGCTCCGGTCTGTTCAACGCTGGTCCGACCAATCTGATTCCATGCTTCAAGATTGCTTCGATCACGTGGACTGGGATATGATCCGGATAGCGTCGAACAACAACATTGATGTATACGCTGATTCAATGAGCGAGTTTATTAGCAAGTGCATCTGTGATGTTGTACCAACAGGGACAGAAACCGTGGATTGATGGCAGCATCCGCGCAAAATTGAAAGCGCGAACCACTGCTTTTAATCAGGGCAAGGTGACCGGAAACAGGACTGAATACAAACAGTGTAGCTATTCCCTCCGCAAGGCAATCAAACAAGCTAAGCATCAGTATAGAGACAAAGTAGAGTCATAATTCAATGGCTCAGACACGAGAGGAATGTGGCAGGGTCTACAGTCAATCACGGACTACAAAAAGAAAACCAGCCCGTTGCGGACCCCGATGCCTTGCTCCCAGACAAACTAAACAACTTCTTCACTCGCTTTGAGGACAATACATTGCCAACGACACGGCCCGCTACCAAAACCGGTGGGCTCTACTTCACCTCAGGCAACGTAGGTAAAACATTTAAACGTGCTAACCCTTGTAAGACTGCCGGCCCAGATGGCATTCCTAGCTGCGTCCTCAGAGCATGCGCAGACCAGCTGGTTGGTGTGTTTACGGACATATTCAATCAATCCCTATCCCAGTCTGCTCTTCCCACATGCTTCAAGAGGGCCACCATTGTTCCTGTTCCCAAGAAGGCTAAGGTAACTGAGCTAAACGACTATCGCCCCGTAGCACTCACTTCTGTCATCATGAAGTGCTTTGAGAGACTAGTCAAGGATCATATCACCTCCACCCTACCTGACACCCTAGACCCACTCCAATTTGCTTACCGCCCAAATAGGTCGACAGACGACGCAATCTCAACCACACTGCACACTGCCCTAACCCATCTGGACAAGAGGAATACCTATACAGCTCAGAATACAGCTCAGCATTTAACACCATAGTACACTCCAAACTCGTCATTAAGCTCTCGACCCCGCCCTGTGCATCTGAGTCCTGGACGTTCTGATGGGCCGCCCCCAGGTGGTGAGGGTAGGAAACAAAATCTCCACCCCGCTGATCCTTAACACTGGGGCCCCACAAGGGTGCGTTATCAGCCCTTTCCTGTACTCACTGTTCACCCATGACTGCGTGGCCATGCACACCTCCAACTCAATCATCAAGTTTACAGATGACACTACAGTGGTAGGCTTGATTACCAACAACGACGAGACGCCTACTGGGAGGAGGTGAGGGCCCTCGGAGTGTGGTGTCAGGAAAACAACCTCTCACTCAACGTCAACAAAACAAAGGAGATGATCGTGGACTTCAGGAAACAGCGTGGTCGGAACTAAAAGCACAAGCATTTCGCTACACTAGCATTAACATCTGCTAACCATGTGTATGTGACCAATAAAATTTGATTTGATTTGTGTGACGTCTCCATGAATGTGTGGTTTCATTTCAGCATAGATTTTGACAATTGATCCCAGAGGTAAAAATAAGTTAGACTTCACCTTCATGCTGTAAATATGCCACCGAGCTACCCTTTCCAACCTCCCTGGTCTCATTCCCTTTGCCCAGGCAAGTGACACAGTCCAGTCTTTGTGAACACTTCCAACCCTGCATGTTTATGGCCTCCCAACCACTAATGGCAGTCAATGTACTGTCCTGACTGTGCCCTCACACGCAATCTCAATCACCCCATCCTGGACTTGTCTCTCTCTTTCCTTCTCAGCCAAGGATGAGAAAAGAGTAAAAAAACACATAGCAGGTATGTGCATCAATGCGCATAGATCCGAGAACGAATACAACGTGGCTGCTATTAAAGTGAACTGTGTTTATGCGTGATATGGGGTATATTCATTCCGCCGATTCTGTTGAAAAACGTTTCTTAAACGGAAACTAACGGAACTAAATGGGGATAAGCAAACCTGCATTTGTTGGACTAATGATTACACGCTAGATCAGCTATATGCAGGCAAGAGTGTGCAAGGCGGTATATCATGTGTCACGGTCTGTCAACTCAAAATTCTCTGTGTGAATCTACGTTGTAAACTTTCATTCCTAGGCTAGGTTGTAGCAACCTCATGATGGGTATAGGGAAAATCAGAGTATCATGTAGTATGTTAAACCTATGATGTTACATTGAACTGAGTGAATGAAATCTGAATGACAGCCATCCAACATGCTGTAATAGAAATAAGGCCATGCTCATGGAAAAAAATAATCGTCCTCCTGCCACTGCAAGGTAGTACCTACTGTACAGTACTTTGCTCCTCTGTGTCAATTTCTATACATTTCAAAATAGAGGTAAGTGGTAAACAACCTGTATTATGCTCTTGAAATTACTTTGAAATAATAATGACTATGTATAGTGTTGGCAATGGATATCAAGTGCAATATCATGTTTTTTCTTACAATACATTTTCTAAATATGGGGTCATTATTTAAGAGCCATCATCGGTCACTGAATATATGTCCACACTATAAATGATTTGATCACAATTAAATACGCTTTTCACAACAACCATTTATGAACTTTTTTTGTATTTCTTGTGAAATGCAAAACAAAGTTGGACTCTAAGGACCTCTAGTGGTAAAAACCATACACACAAGTTTGCGCCTATACTTGCAATAACTGGGGACATGGGCTGGGAACCCTGTGAGGTGAGATGAGATGGAAGGCGTGTATGGTGAGACTTTGGAATAGATTGCTGGATATGCCAACTGCCAGAATAGCTAGTAAAGTTTGTCAATGTGATCTATCCATAGGGGGAGCCTGGTAACTGAAATGTCTGACATTTTTCAACAGTCTGACTGAACATCTGTACAAAAACCAAATTAAGGGAGACATGGATATGATTAAAAAACAACTGCTGATGCAATAAGAAAATAAGAAACTTTTGTTTGAATAAGGGTGAATTTGTGTGTTAGAAATATATTATATATAACCTACCTAAAAGCAAGAGATCGCTGTGTGCACAGGTAAGATCAGGGACATTGCCTCTGCGTATTGAAACAGGTCAGATTAGGGATATTGCCTCTGCGTATTGAAACAGGTAAGATCAGGGACATTGCCTCTGCGTATTGAAACAGGTCAGATTAGGGATATTGCCTCTGCGTATTGAAACAGGTAAGATCAGGGATATTGCCTCTGCGTATTGAAACAGGTCAGATTAGGGATATTGCCTCTGCGTATTGAAACAGGTAAGATCAGGGACATTGCCTCTGCGTATTGAAACAGGTAAGATCAGGGACATTGCCTCTGCGTATTGAAACAGGTCAGATCAGGGATATTGCCTCTGCGTATTGAAACAGGTCAGATCAGGGATATTGCCTCTGCGTATTGAAACAGGTCAGATTAGGGATATTGCCTCTGCGTATTGAAACAGGTAAGATCAGGGACATTGCCTCTGTGTATTGAAACAGGTCAGATTAGGGATATTGCCTCTGCGTATTGAAACAGGTAAGATCAGGGACATTGCCTCTGCGTATTGAAACAGGTAAGATCAGGGACATTGCCTCTGCGTATTGAAACAGGTCAGATCAGGGATATTGCCTCTGCGTATTGAAACAGGTCAGATCAGGGATATTGCCTCTGCGTATTGAAACAGGTCAGATTAGGGATATTGCCTCTGCGTATTGAAACAGGTAAGATCAGGGACATTGCCTCAGTGTATTGAAACAGGTCAGATTAGGGATATTGCCTCTGCGTATTGAAACAGGTAAGATCAGGGACATTGCCTCTGTGTATTGAAACAGGTCAGATCAGGGATATTGCCTCTGCGTATTGAAACAGGTCAGATTAGGGATATTGCCTCTGCGTATTGAAACAGGTAAGATCAGGGATATTGTCTCTGCGTATTGAAACAGGTCAGATCAGGGACATTGCCTCTGTGTATTGAAACAGGTCAGATCAGGGATATTGCCTCTGCATATTGAAACAGGTCAGATCAGGGATATTGTCTCTGCGTATTGAAACAGGTCAGATCAGGGATATTGTCTCTGCGTATTGAAACAGGTCAGATCAGGGATATTGCCTCTGCGTATTGAAACAGGTCAGATCAGGGATATTGTCTCTGCGTATTGAAACAGGTCAGATCAGGGATATTGTCTCTGCGTATTGAAACAGGTCGAATTTGTGGTGAAATGGAAGAGCAAAGACTTTTCCACTATTGTGACCTTGAAGAAATAGAGAATGAAACTAATTTTATCCTCTATTGCCCTTTCTACCACGATATACGCTTCCTATTATTCCAGAAAGCACACCAGATATACCTTGGCATTATATGTGATGAGGAGAAATTGAAATGTTGTTTTTGTCCATTGTGTATTTCCGTTTGCGGAATATTTAGATAAAGACTGGAATACCTATAATTAAATTGTAAAACTATTTAGCTTCTATGTGGTAAATGGCATGTGTGTATATAGATTGTGTATAGGCCTTCTCTTTGTGCCAGACTGGATTCAAGTGACTTCTGTTTCTTTTTTTCTGTATTTATTATGTATGTACAGTGGGGAGAACAAGTATTTGATACACTGACGATTTTGCAGGTTTTCCTACTTACAAATGCAAATTAATTACTTAAAAATCATACAATGTGATTTTCTGGATTTTCGTTTTAGATTCTGTCTCTCACAGTTGAAGTGTATCTATGATAAAAAATTACAGACCTCTACATGCTTTGAAAGTAGGAAAACCTGCAAAATCGGCAGTGTATCAAATACTTGTTCTCCCCACTGAATGTATTTATGTACACTACCGTCACTTAGAAATGTCCTTGTTTTTGAAAGAAAAGCTCATATTTTGTAAAAAAAAAAAAAAAAAAAAAGCTCATACATTGATCAGAAATACAGTGTCTCGGCCTCCAACCGCAAGACACTACAGAGGGTATTGCGTACGGCCCAGTAATTCACTGGGGCAAACCTTCCTGCCATCCAGGACCTCTATACCAGGCGGTGTAAAAGACCCCAAAAAATTGCCAAAGACTCCAGCCACCCTAGTCATAGACTGTTCTCTCTGCTACCGCACGGCAAGTGGTACCAGAGCGGCAAGTCTAGGTCCAAAAGACTTCTTAACAACTCTTACCCCCAAGTCATAAGACTCCTGATCAGCTAATCAAATATCCAGACTATTTACATTGTCCCCTCCCTCCCCTATGCATAGTCACTTTACCTCTACCTACAGTACATGTACATATAACCTCAATTATCTTGACTAACCTGTGCCCCTGCACATTGGCTCTGTACCAGTAACCCCTGTATATAGCCTCACTACAATTATTTAATTTTTTATTTATTTTTCTTTTCTTTTTTACTTCAGTTCATTTAAGTAAATACTTAACACTTGTTTTCTTAAAACTCAATTTTTGGTTAAGGGCTTGTAAGCAAGCATTTCACTGTAAGGTGAATGTGATGAGACAACTACAAACAAATGGCATTCCTAAGGAAGATCCATTTTCGAGTTAGCTACCAACTTCAATTTACGATGTAAAAGGTGGATTTTATGATGTAATGTCAACTTTATACATTAAATTTTCAACTCACCCACATAAATTCTCCATAAATCTGCTGTGGATTACCGAGAATCCCATACTTTTATCACTGAATGTATTTGACAATGTAAACACACCAATCAACCAGGAGATGGCATAAAACCCATTTTATGCAGGAATTTAACAACTTATTTACACCGTTACAATTACATGTACTGCAACACCTGTAGGCATTGTGATAACATGTTGTGTTTAAATCAAATGGAAATAGGTTGGCTGAGAAATGGAACACTGAGCTTAAGTTTTTCTGTGCAATATCTAGACACATTCAGGAAGTAATTTTACCCAGGTATATTAGGATTATGGAATCTTTACTTGATTTAATATTGAAGCAAGATTGGACATTGGGTGTTTGTGTCTGCGGAACCTCATACCCTCACTAACGTGCTCTGAATTTAAACGTGTTAACCCTCGCAGGGCTGCTGGACCAGACGGCATCACTAGCCGCGTCTTCAAAGCATGCGCAGACCAGCTGGCTAGTGTGTTTACGGACATATTCCCTATCCCAGTCTTTTGTCCCCACATGCTTCAAGATGGCTATCATTGTTCCTGTTCCCAAGAAGGCAAAGATAACTGAACTAAATGACTACCGCCCCGTGGCACTCACTTCTGTCATCATGAAGTGCTTTGAGAGACTAGTCAAGGATTATTTCACCTTATCGGCTACCCTAGACCCACTTCAGTTTGCATACTGCACCAAAAGGTCCACAGATGACGCAATCGCCATCACACTGCACACTGGTTTATCCCATCTGGACAAAAGGAATACCTACAGTGCCTTGCGAAATTATTCGGCCCCCTTGAACTTTGCGACCTTTTGCCACATTTCAGGCTTCAAACATAAAGATATAAAACTGTATTTTTTTGTGAAGAATCAACAACAAGTGGGACACAATCATGAAGTGGAACGACATTTATTGGATATTTCAAACTTTTTTAACAAATCAAAAACTGAAAAATTGGGCGTGCAAAATTATTCAGCCCCCTTAAGTTAATACTTTGTAGCGCCACCTTTTGCTGCGATTACAGCTGTAAGTCGCTTGGGGTATGTCTATCAGTTTTGCACATCGAGAGACTGACATTTTTTCCCATTCCTCCTTGCAAAACAGCTCGAGCTCAGTGAGGTTGGATGGAGAGCATTTGTGAACAGCAGTTTTCAGTTCTTTCCACAGATTCTCGATTGGATTCAGGTCTGGACTTTAACTTGGCCATTCTAACACCTGGATATGTTTATTTTTGAACCATTCCATTGTAGATTTTGCTTTATGTTTTGGATCATTGTCTTGTTGGAAGACAAATCTCCGTCCCAGTCTCAGGTCTTTTGCAGACTCCATCAGGTTTTCTTCCAGAATGGTCCTGTATTTGGCTCCATCCATCTTCCCATCAATTTTAACCATCTTCCCTGTCCCTGCTGAAGAAAAGCAGGCCCAAACCATGATGCTGCCACCACCATGTTTGACAGTGGGGATGGTGTGTTCAGCTGTGTTGCTTTTACGCCAAACATAACGTTTTGCATTGTTGCCAAAAAGTTCAATTTTGGTTTCATCTGACCAGAGCACCTTCTTCCACATGTTTGGTGTGTCTGTGGCTTGTGGCAAACTTTAAACAACACTTTTTATGGATATCTTTAAGAAATGGCTTTCTTCTTGCCACTCTTCCATAAAGGCCAGATTTGTGCAATATACGACTGATTGTTGTCCTATGGACAGAGTCTCCCACCTCAGCTGTAGATCTCTGCAGTTCATCCAGAGTGATCATGGGCCTCTTGGCTGCATCTCTGATCAGTCTTCTCCTTGTATGAGCTGAAAGTTTAGAGGGACGGCCAGGTCTTGGTAGATTTGCAGTGGTCTGATACTCCTTCCATTTCAATATTATCGCTTGCACAGTGCTCCTTGGGATGTTTAAAGCTTGGGAAATCTTTCACACCGCTACCATCCAGAAGGCGAGGTCAGTACAGGTGCATCAAAGCTGGGACCGAGAGACTGAAAAACAGCTTCTATATCAAGGCCATCAGACTGCTGAACAGCAATCACTAACTCAGAGAGGCTGCTGAACATACAACTCCGGTCCTGCACTGCCATTGGTCCAACTGTGGATTTCCCCTCTGCTGTTTCCTGAAGTTCACGATCATCTCCTTTGTTTTGTTGACGTTGAGTGAGAGGTTGTTGGTAATCAAGCCCACTACTGTAGTGTTGTCTGAAAACTTGATGATTGAGTTGGAGGCGTGCATGGCCACGCAGTCGTGGGTGAACAGGGAGTACAGGAGGGGGCTGAGTGTTGAGGGTTATTGAAGTGGAGATGTTGTTTCTTACCTTCACCACATGGGGGCGGCCCGTCTATAAGTCCAGGACCCAATTGCACAGGGCGGGGTTGAGACCCAGGGCCTCCAGCTTGATGAATTTGGAGGGTACTATGGTGTTAAATGCTGAGCTGTAGTCAATGAACAGTATTCTTACATACAGTGCCTTGCGAAAGTATTCGGCCCCCTTGAACTTTGCGACCTTTTGCCACATTTCAGGCTTCAAACATAAAGATATAAAACTGTATTTTTTTGTGAAGAATCAACAACAAGTGGGACACAATCATGAAGTGGAACGACATTTATTGGATATTTCTAACTTTTTTAACAAATCAAAAACTGAAAAATTGGGCGTGCAAAATTATTCAGCCCCCTTAAGTTAATACTTTGTAGCGCCACCTTTTGCTGCGATTACAGCTGTAAGTCGCTTGGGGTATGTCTCTATCAGTTTTGCACATCGAGAGACTGATTTTTTTTCCCATTCCTCCTTGCAAAACAGCTTGAGCTCAGTGAGGTTGGATGGAGAGCATTTGTGAACAGCAGTTTTCAGTTCTTTCCACAGATTCTCGATTGGATTCAGGACTGGACTTTGACTTGGCCATTCTAACACCTGGATATGTTTATTTTTGAACCATTCCATTGTAGATTTTGCTTTATGTTTTGGATCATTGTCTTGTTGGAAGACACATCTCCGTCCCAGTCTCAGGTCTTTTGCAGACTCCATCAGGTTTTCTTCCAGAATGGTCCTGTATTTGACTCCATCCATCTTCCCATCAATTTTAACCATCTTCCCTGTCCCTGCTGAAGAAAAGCAGGCCCAAACCATGATGCTGCCACCACCATGTTTGACAGTGGGGATGGTGTGTTCAGGGTGATGAGCTGTGTTGCTTTTACGCCAAACATAACGTCTTGCATTGTTGCCAAAAAGTTAAATTTTGGTTTCTTCTGACCAGAGCACCTTCTTCCACATGTTTGGTGTGTCTCCCAGGTGGCTTGTGGCAAACTTTAAACAACACTTTTTATGGATATCTTTAAGAAATGGCTTTCTTCTTGCCACTCTTCCATAAAGGCCAGATTTGTGCAATATACGACTGATTGTTGTCCTATGGACCGAGTCTCCCACCTCAGCTGTAGATCTCTGCAGTTCATCTAGAGTGATCATGGGCCTCTTGGCTGCATCTCTGATCAGTCTTCTCCTTGTATGAGCTGAAAGTTTAGAGGGACGGCCAGGTCTTGGTAGATTTGCAGTGGTCTGATACTCCTTCCATTTCAATATTATCGCTTGCACAGTGCTCCTTGGGATGTTTAAAGCTTGGGAAATCTTTTTGTATCCAAATCCGGCTTTAAACTTCTTCACAACAGTATCTCGGACCTATCTGGTGTGTTCCTTGTTCTTCATGATGCTCTCTGCGCTTTTAACGGACCTCTGAGACTATCACAGTGCAGGTGCATTTATACGGAGACTTGATTACACACAGGTGGATTGTATTTATCATCATTAGTCATTTAGGTCAACATTGGATCATTCAGAGATCCTCACTGAACTTCTGGAGAGAGTTTGCTGCACTGAAAGTAAAGGGGCTGAATAATTTTGCACGCCCAATTTTTCAGTTTTTGATTTGTTAAAAAAGTTTGAAATATCCAATAAATGTCGTTCCACTTCATGATTGTGTCCCACTTGTTGTTGATTCTTCACAAAAAATACAGTTTTATATCTTTATGTTTGAAGCCTGAAATGTGGCAAAAGGTCGCAAAGTTCAAGGGGGCCGAATACTTTCGCAAGGCACTGTAATGCCACTTGAATGATGTTTACATATCTTACATTACTCATATCACATGTATATACTGTATTTTATACCATCTATTGCACCTTCGCCATCGCTCATCCATATACTTACATGTACATGTTCTCATTCACCCCTTCAGATTTGTGTGTATTAGGTAGATGTTGGGGAATTGTTAAGATTACTTGTTAGATATTATTGTTAGATATTACTGCACTGTCGGAACTAGAAGCATAAGCATTTCGCTACACTCATATTATTATCTGCTAACCATGTGTGCACTACTGTTCAAAAGTTTGGGGTCACATAGAAATGTCCTTGTTTTTGAAAGAAAAGCATATTTTTTGTCCATTAAAATAACATCAAATTGATCAGACATAAACTGTAGACATTATTAATGTTGGAAATGACTATTGTAGCTGGAAACGGCAGATTGTTTTATGGAATATCTACATAGGAGTACAGAGGCCCATTTTCAGCAACCATCTCTCCTGTGTTCCAATGGCACGTTGTGTTAGCTAATCCAAAATTATAATTTTTAAAAGCTAATTGATCAATGGAAAATAATTTTGCAAATGTGCTTTTCTTTAAAAAAAAATGACATTTCTAAAGTGACCCCAAACCTTTGAACGGTAGCGTATGTGACAAATAAAATTGCATTTGATTTGAATAATGTGCTAAGTTACTAGTGTTTTCTGATGTTTTGTGTTCACATTTCATCACGGTTACAGAGGTGATTGTCCATTTCTAGTTGTTGCATTACAATGTATACAAATATGGCTTAAACATCAATGGTCAATGTTTAGATAACTGCCTGCAAATGTATTGTCTATTATGATGGGGTGTGTCAGTATGACAAAGTCAAACACAGACTGTCATTGCAAGTCCAACATCGATAGATGTTTATAGGCCTACAGATGTTTATTTCAGTCTAATTTATTGGACCTCTCCTTCTTGGAGGTTGACAACGTAAGTAGTTCAACAACATTTCATTTAGAGGTAATGTGGTGGTAAATCTTCAAACTGCACCGTTACATTTTATATTTGGAACGTAAAGAACCATAGTCAACATAATCAAAATATATTCTTGCATTTTTTATAAAAATGTTTCCCTTAAAAGATGATATTGTCCCGGTTTTGTCAATAAAAAATAGCACCACCACCAATAATTACACGTGGCAACAGTCTGGACTCAGGGGTAAACGTAACAGAGTAAATATATATCTGGGACAGTCAATTAGTATACTATGTTACTTTTCGTATGGTATGTATTAATTTGTGGATGTCCATCATCCATTTCCTATGATATGTTACAAATTACAATTTGTATGATATTTAAGTTATGAATTTCAATTTGTAATATGTTACCAATTTGCAGAACGTATGATGTGTTATGAATTCCAATTTGTTGTGGCTAATGTTAGCTAGGCCTGGGGTTAGTGTTAGGGGTTAAGAGTTAGGGGAAGGGTTAGCTAACATGCTAAGTAGGTTCAAAGTAGTAAGTAGTTGACAGGTTGCTTCATACTCATCCACCCTAACCAACCACTCTACATTCATTTAATGTAAACATACAGTATCAAATGTACTGTAGCATATTATACTATTCTGAGTGTCCCAGATGTAAGTTTGCTAGTCTGAGACCAGGCTGGTGGCTAAGAGGAATAAAAAAGTTATATAAAAAGGTAAAAATAGCCCTGATATAGATCAATTATAATGAAGAACCAATTGACCTCTTCAAGCATTTTCAGCAATCAGGTCATCCATGACATCCTTCTGATGAGTTAAAAGGGCTTGAATCAGGGCGTTAGCGGCCCCGGTGCTGGTCGCGCTATCCAGGAGCTTCCTCATCATTTCTTGTGGTGTCAACTGGGCATTCACGTTGGCAGCCATTTCATCATGACAACCTCCACTCTGCAGATCATCGACAATGGCCTTCACGTTTTTCACCTGGCTAACCAGAGCTGTGCGGTTTCTTTTCAAAAACCCACGTTTGTCTTTCACAAGGAAGATAAATAAATATATTTAGGATAAATCAAATTACATTCTTATGGTAAGATACATGTATCGATAGCATTTTCAGTGTTACAGCCCTTTCACAATATTTTTGTCTACCTGAAATTGAAGAGATCGATGGAGAATATGTCATGTTCTTGGGCCATGATGGTCCTAAAAGAGAAAAAGGTGATACATTGAGAAGTAGTGCACCAATGTCACTAACATGAAAACACGCTATGGGAACACACTAGCAGAGAGTCTAACACAGCTAAATTGGTCAGGTTTTTAAAAATTCAAACACTTTTGCACGAAGGCCCACGTGTTAGAAATGTCTACTCCGGTCCGCAGTGCAAAAAAGGTAGTCACCCCTGCCTCATGCTACAGGGATTGCCATTTTAATAGGACCTCTAAACCAGGCTTAGCCTTATGTTCCACATAGGAACGAAGAAGACTAAGGTAGTAAGTCTGAATAAGGAGAAAACCAACGTATTATTATCTAGCCTCTTTCAGTGTATACAAACAGCAGTCTCTTCCTGGATCACTATTAGTACTCAGAAATCCAAAAGTTAACAACATAACAATATTTCACGTCCCTGAAAATTATATTCTGAGGTTATGACCAGGTAAAGACATAGTACTAAGCTATTTATGGTATTCCTAAGTCTAGTCGTATTCTTCAAAATACACGTTATTGATAAAATATTCAATTCTGTTAGTATGTTACTTAGTCAGTTAACATTCCAGATTACCTAGTCAGAATATGGTGGTAATCCACTTCTTAAGTTCGGGATAGGTATCCTTCACCTCACTTTCTTTGAGAGTATCAAGAAACTGAGAGCATGTCTCTTCCTTTTTGAGAATCATCTTGTCAATCAGGTTGGTCACAGCAGCCTCTGGTACTGAGAAACTCTTCAGCTCTTGATACTCTCTATCGGTAACAATACGTTTGGAGTGCACATGTTGAAGAATGAAGACAGAATCTGCTCGGAGCCAGTCGATGAGTTTCACCTTATTCTCAATTATCATTTTCATGGCAGGGCCCTAGAGAAGCAATTTTTACTGACATGTTGTTTGTTTCTCAAAGAAAACAATAATTATGTTTAATAATTAAGTTTTTCATCTCATACAAAATTGGGATTGACTACCTGAGAAGAGGACACATCTTCTGTTTGCTGTGGTGGCACTGAAATATATTAAGTTGCCATTATTTGATTTCAAATATCAAATGCATGATTGAAAATAACTTTAATTAAAATATATGTGCACTGAGCTCATTTGTCAAGGTTATTTGTCAAGATGATCCTGTTCTTTAACACAGCTACCACTGAGACCTGTGAAGATAAAACCTGCCTAAATGCAGTAGTTCACCTGGACACTGTGAGGCCTGGGGGGCTGGGACCTGCATCACAGACATATTGAGGTTGCCATCGATTGTACAGTTCGATATCTCTGATGCAAATACATGGCTGTGTTCTGTTGCAACCACTTCTGCATGTGGGGGTGGTTGGCTGACGTTCATTCCTGAAAGAGACATTTGTGTCCAAGTAAATATACAATTGTGTTATGTTCTTCTTATGGTGCTAGCTGTTAGTAAGCAATACAACTTTCTCAGTATGACCATTGGCTTATTCACAGTTGCACTCACCAGATCGATTCCCCGATCCTGCTTGAACGATTACATGCATGTCTAAGTCTTTAATACCGCGGACATTGGTGACTTTCCTGGTATCAACAGTGCTGTTGCAATCTGCATACACCGTTGGGCTGGATGAAGCTTCAAAACACATTCGTTTTTGCCATGTTAGATAAGGACCTTACAGCATGTAATAAAAACATTGGACCAGCAAACCCGACAATTAAATTGGTGCCTTATGTCTATGTATTTATGTACTGTATAGTAACACCTATTTAAAAGCTTTACTGTAAGAGTTGTATGTTTTCTTATCATTACCATATGAAGGATTTCTAAATGGGTTTTTTTATCACTACAAATGTTGATGTATACTACTTACCTTGTGTGCTCTTGCTGAAATGTTGTTGAAGGCCTGGATAATGTGTCTGCTCTTTCTTCAGAATCTTAAGGAAGTCCTGACATGTACTTTCTTCCATTTCAATGAATGTCTCCAAAAGAAGACTGATCTTCCCTGGATCCGTTTTTTGATTGCGAATAGCCTTGTCCTGTTTAGCTGTTAGGATATCTTCACACTTGTCAATGATAAACTCAGCATCCATCGTCGATAACCACTTGCACAGGTCCTTCTTGTATGACTTCAGAAATTCCATGGCCTATTTGGAAATAATAAACAAATCTCTGTTGGGTAAAACAGTCTTCATATTTGTATAGGTTGGTAGCAATCTATGTTTAACTGGACCAATATAATGTTTATTAAGACATGATTATGGTTTACCCAAGGTGGTTATGGAATATTAAACAACCGCAGGTTTTGAGTGCATCATGATTTTATGTTATTAAGTAGAACAAACAATAATACGTATGGTATGATCTTGTAGCAAAGTAAAATACCATGTCACCCTTTCTGGTATCCTGTTAACCCTTACAATGTCACTCTATGATAAAGTAAGTACCTTCTAAGTTAATAAAATACTGAACATGATACTGAATACTTAAAAACGTCTTCAGGCAAGAAGCCATAACTGTTCGGTCGCAGCCCTACAAAACATCAGCAGTTAATTGTATTGGTGGACGTAACGTAAACTTGACAAACAACGGCTGGTTTTCACACAAAGCTCAAGTAAAGCAGCTTTAGTACTTCTAAGAATAAACGGCAGAACAGGAAGATAACTTACCAAATGATAAAAGGTCTAACGGCACAGGTTCTGGTAGTAAATGTAAATCTGAAGACTGAAAAGACTTCACTTGAAAAAGTCCCGAAAAGCTCAAATGTGGCTGAGGCAAACTTTCTGCGTTATATAACCACGTTTACACAACTGGTGAACACATAAAGCGAAAGAGAAAGTACAGATTTCGCCGTAAGATTCACATTGAGGAGTAATGTGTAGCTTAGTTGTTAGAGCATGCCGCTTGCAACGCTCTAGGGTTGTGGTTTCGATTTCCACAGGTACCGATTGGACATTTTATTTCCTTTAAATGTATGCACTCACTACTGTAAATCGCTCTGGATAAGTACGCAAGTATAAACACCATGGGACCACTGTCTGATAAATGACTTACATGTAAAATTAGTAGTATGCTATGCCAGGTGCTCCTTGACATCCCAGGGTAGGGCTGAAAGTGAAGTCCCTGTCTCACTGGGCAGGCAAAACATTTACTGGTTCTAAGATGTGGGTTGAGCGGGCAGTGATATGCAGGCAAAAATACACAAGACACTTGTAAGAGTGGAACAAGTTGAAATGAAATAGAAACAGGTTGGCTGAGAAATGGAACACTGACCTTACCTTTTCCTGTGCAATATCTAGAAACATTCAGGAAGTCATTTGACCCAGTTTTATTAGGATTATTGTATCTTTACTTTACTTAATATTGAAGCAAGATTGGACATTGTGTGTTTGTGTCTGTGGAACCTCGTACCCTCACTAACGTGCTCAGAATAATGTGCTAAGTTACTAGTGTTTTCTGATGTTTTGTGTTCACATTTCATCACGGTTACAGAGGTGATTGTCCATTTCTAGTTGTTGCATTACAATGTATACAAATATGGCTTAAACATCAATGGTCAATGTTTAGATAACTACCTGCAAATGTATTGTGTATTATGATGGGGTGTGTCAGTATGACAAAGTCAAACACAGACTGTCATTGCAAGTCCAACTCTTGGCCTGTAGAGGCCGATAGATGTTTATAGGTGTCACGTTCTGACCTTAGTTCCTTTGTTATGTCTTTGTTTTAGTATGGTCAGGGCATGAGTTGGGTGGGTTGTCTATGTTCGTTTTTCTATGTTGTGTTTATGTGTTTGGCCTGGTATGGTTCTCAATCAGAGGCAGGTGTCGTTCGTTGTCTCTGATTGAGAATCATACTTAGGTAGTTTTTTCCCACCTGTGTTTTGTGGGTGATTATTTTCTGTTTTACGCACCTTCCAGGACTGTTTCGGTTTTCGTTTAATTTCAGTGTTCAGTAAAATAAATCATCATGAACACATACCACGCTGCGCATTGGTCCGAAATTTCATAGACGAAGAATTCCGTTACAATAGGCCTACAGATGTTTATTTCAGTCTAATTTATTGGACCTCTCCTTCTTTCTTGGAGGTTGACAACGTAAGTAGTTCAACATTTCATTTAGAGGTAATGTGGTGGTAAATCTTCAAACTGCACCGTTACATTTTATATTTGGAACGTAAAGAACCATAGTCAACATAATCAAAATATATTCTTGCATTTTTTATAAAAATGTTTCCCTTAAAAGATGATATTGTCCCGGTTTTGTCAATAAAAAATAGCACCACCACCAATAATTACACGTGGCAACAGTCTGGACTCAGGGGTAAACGTAACAGAGTAAATATATATCTAGGACAGTCAATTAGTATACTATGTTACTTTTCGTATGGTATGTATTAATTTGTGGATGTCCATCATCCATTTCCTATGATATGTTACAAATTACAATTTGTATGATATTTAAGTTATGAATTTAAATTTGTAATATGTTACCAATTTGCAGAACATATGTGTTATGAATTCCAATTTGTTGTGGCTAATGTTAGCTAGGCCTGGGGTTAGTGTTAGGGGTTAAGAGTTAGGGGAAGGGTTAGCTAACATGCTAAGTAGGTTCAAAGTAGTAAGTAGTTGACAGGTTGCTTCATACTCATCCACCCTAACCAACCACTCTACATTTGTTTAATGTAAACATACAGTACCAAATGTACTATAACATATTATACTATTCTGAGTGTCCCAGATGTAAGTTTGCTAGTCTGAGACCAGGCTGGTGGCTAAGATGAATAAAAAAGTGATATAAAAAAGGTAAAAATAGCCCTGATATAGATCAATTATAATGAAGAACCAATTGACCTCTTCAAGCATTTTCAGCAATCAGGTCATCCATGACATCCTTCTGATGAGTTAAAAGGGCTTGAATCAGGGCGTTAGCGGCCCCGGTGCTGGTCGCGCTATCCAGGAGCTTCCTCATCATTTCTTGTGGTGTCAACTGGGCATTCACGTTGGCAGCCATTTCATCATGACAACCTCCACTCTGCAGATCATCGACAATGGCCTTCACGTTTTTCACCTGGCTAACCAGAGCTGTGCGGTTTCTTTTCAAAAACTCACGTTTGTCTTTCACAAGGAGGAAAAATAAATATATTTAGGATAAATCAAATTACATTCTTAAAGTAAGATACATGTATCGATAGCATTTTCAGTGTTACAGCCCTTTCACAATATTTTTGTCTACCTGAAATTGAAGAGATCGATGGAGAATGTCATGTTCTTGGGCCGTGATGGTCCTAAAAGGTGAAACATTGAGAAATAGTGCACCAATGTTACTAACATGAAAACACGTGATGGGAACAGTTTCCTGGTATCAACAGTGCTGTTGCAATCTGCATACACCGTTGGGCTGACTGAAGCTTCAAAACACATTTGTTTTTGCCATGTTAGCTAATGACCTTGCAGCATGTAATGAAAACATTCTACCAGCAAACCCGGCCATTAAATTGGTGCCTTATGTCTATGTATTTATGTACTGTATAGTAACACCTATTTAAATGCTTTACTGTAAGAGTATGTTTTCTCATAACCATTTAGAAATACTTCAAATGGTTATCACTACAAATGTTGCTGTATGCTTCTATTTCATTTTAAAAAGCAATCAAAGATGAGTGACAATGAAAAAGCGATCAAAGTTTCCGTAGAAGTGCCCTTAATACTGTATATTACCTAAATTAAAAACTATCGTAAACATTGAACGGGTTGTGTTTTTGGTCATTGGCATTTTGTTATGTAGTCTGTCCTTCTGAAGACATATAGTATGTTTGACTTCTATAGTGTCTGTATCACAATAGTGGATAATATATTGCCAGTTATGTATGTGCTTTGTTGAACTGAAATATCATACACATTTTTATAAGTGTCGGGTATGTGTAAATGGCTGTAAGGGAGTCAGGTGCAGGAGAGCAGATATTGGGTAGCCAACGGAGCCTTTTTATTTAGGCGAACCAAAAGCACACGGCAAAGTGAACAGGAAATAACAATATGGGTTAACCCAGCGCAACAGACTAACGTGCGGATGACATGAAACGGAATGAACAATACCACACAAAGACCTGAGGGAAACAGAGGGTTAAATACACAACGCATGAGGGGAAATGAGAACCGGGTGTGTGGGAAGACAAGACAAATGGATCGACGATGGCTAGAAGACGGCCGAGCACTGCCCGAACAAGGAGAGGCATCGACTTCGGTAGAAGTCGTGACAAGCCTCTGTGCCAACCAGTGACGAGTCATTTGCAAGCAAACTCATATGCATCATAACAGGCTCGCACAAGCATATTTGAAAATGTAATTACTCTTTCAATATTCTCTTGACTTAAACAACTCATGCCATTATAAATTGTACAAAATCTAGGGACGACAAGAATAATAGACTTTTAGTTGATAAAACCATGACTGTGAAGTACAAGCAGTTACATTTAAGTGGTAGAGGTGGAATGAGAGAAGTCTATAGAGTCCCGTGAACTAGACGAACAACAGCTGGTTTTCAACAGAGCGGGAGCAGCCATCTCACCCAACATACAGTTCAAAGGCTACAGGACAGGAAGATATAATTTACCACAGGACAGGATGTCTAACAGAACAGAATCTGGCAGTGAACGTAAATCTGGAGACCTTACAACTTTCCCTACTGACGAGTTCAAATGTTGCTGAGGCAAATGTGCGCTTGCTTTCCAGGAATGTAACAGACTTCCTTCATGTGAGTATAGTCAATCACAGACAGGCAGATTCACAATGAAACTTAAGTGCATGGCGGGCTTGTAAAGGTGCAGCCTACACAAATACATTCTATGTTATGAGTAAGAAATGGCACAGGTGAAGTGAAAGTAAGATTCCTTTAAGTTTCACCGGGTTTGCATTCGACAGATGAATACAAGAGATTGTACAACACCACCTTTAGGCATTGTCATAACATGTATTGACACAGTCAGTGCAATTTGATGTCTATGACTATTCCCCTACACAACTTCAGCTCATGCTCCTAGTTCAGCTTTGTGAGTGGCTTTTCCTCCATGTGATGCCAGGTTCTTGTCATTGTCCTTATCATGGTTTCCTGGGGGTGAGGTGGCCCAAGGTCACACTCAGTAGGCAAACGTTGTGGAGCGCTGCAGATAGAAATGTCATGAATTGAACTGACATGAATATTTATTGTTCATGTCAGAGGGACATGTTTATTCTACGTTGTATATTTATATCTGAACATTCCACAACTGAATATAGCCCTGAACTCAGTGTCTCTCTGGGCAAGCACTCGGCCCCTCCCCTCTCTCCTGTGAGACGTTGGTACTAGTTCCGCTAGCACCACTTACATGCAGGATGGTCCCCTGGGGGGCGTCATCATTTGGGGTCTGGCCCCCCATGGCGCCTTTCCCGCTGCACTCCTTGTTCAATTCCTCACCGGAGACGAGAAGGGGGGGCTTAATATGGAGTGTGGCTCTCTTGACAAAGGTGCCACTACGATCCAGCATCGTCTGCCTATTCCCAACAGTTGGCTGGTTGTTGGGCTCGCTCATATCCACTCCAGAGTCAAGACTGGTGTCACGGCTGTCCCCTGCCGCCCTGCGTTTTCTCTTGGAGTCCGTGACGGAGGAAGAGTTGCGGCAGATCTCTGCGGCCGGTTTGCCCTCCAGGGATACAAACCATGCCCGCGGGGCGAGAGGAGAGGGCCTGGCCCTGGTGAGCTCTGAGGGGGTCTGCTCTGAATTCTGGTCTGCTTCCTGGAGCTCACTGGAAAAGGGACGCCCACACCCAGGGCGGTGGCCTCCTCTTCCTCTGGCCTTGTTCAGCGTGCTGGGGACTGAGACGGACTCTGGGAGGCTGCTGTAGTAGCGGCTCCAGGACTCTGGCTTGAAGGTGGTGTCCCCGTGAAGCCCTCCCTGTCCCCGTGAAGTCCCCTCCCTGCTGTGCCCCTGGGAGCGCTCCAGAGTGGCCAGAGGGGACTTGAGTAAAGTCTGTGTGAGGTTGTCCATGCCCACAGTTTGTCCTTGCCCAAGGTCGTACATCCCACCTGTTCGGGGCAGGGTGGTAGACCTGCATCCCGGAGAGGGCTGCTCTGGTGAGCTCCAAAGCCCCGGGGCATGGCGGATAGCCACAGGTTGGTTGTGGAAGTGGAGCAGTCTGTCCTGGAGGAACAAGCTCTCATTGAGAGAGAGAGGTAGATTTATCCCCTCAGAAATGCCCCGTGTCCACAGAATGTCACTGCTGTTGACAAGAAGGGCCTGCTGCAAAGGCCTGGAGGACTCTGGACCAATAAGAGCTGTACCCTCAATGTAAATGTTGAAGTCGTCATTGTACTTGGAAGTGGCTGAATCGTCCAATTTGCCATCGCCCCTCCTCGTTAATAATTGGTGGGATACGTCTTCAGAGTGGGTGGAGTCTTGAGAAGACACTTCGCAGAGTTGGTTGTCATGTGTCATGGTGGTTTGGTCCATCTCCAACGACGCCATTTTGGTGGCGTGGATCCTCTTTGTCTTAGGTTCCCTAGAAGAACATTTGTGGATCGAAACAGAAACCTCTCTTAGGAAATACAACATGTTTCTAATCAGACCACCATTGAAAGGTGGATCAGCTTCAAATGGTCACTATCACTATGGTATATACAATCAGTTGATATCAGATCATAACATTAGTTTACATCGTTAAAAGATGACTATACTATACTATATTGACACAAGTTCAAATGTGAAACAAAATATCAATTAACAGTTTGATGACACTGGAGATTTGTCAATTCACTTGGTTAATCTGGCCCATTAACGTCTAAACAATAACATATTAGTGAGGTAACAACAAAATGAATTCATCTCTTACCTACGACAACAGAGCATCACTGCTAAAACTCCAACAAGGAGGACAAGAGTTCCTCCTAGCACAGCCACGATCAAGGAGCTATGGTAGGAGATGAAGTCCATAGGGGTGGCATGTCCCATGTAACCTATATTAACATTAGCACATAAGAGTCTGGTTAAACGTTTGGAGAGCGTTATGAGAGCACAAAAAATAACTCATATACTGTAGAACAATAGACAATCTGCTTGCTGGAAATTACCACCAGCTATAAATAATGTATAGTTCAATATATCTAGAAATGGTTGAATTGCATTCTGGGCCTAAAATTAATACAATTATGAAGTAATACAATAAACAGAGGTGCGTTTTAAGGTTTGAAGTTTTAAGGAGTTCTGAAGGGTAACAAATATTTTGTTGATTTGGGAAACTGCTACCTATCATACAGTACATACCCTTGATCGAAGGCATGGGTGCTGCTATCCAGTAGCCTAGATGAGGGGCCATGAAGGTCCAAAACAACTTCCCCTCCTCCATCTTCATAATTCCCAGTCCTCTGTTCATCCAGGCACCTGAATAATATTGATGACATGAATGTTGAAGTGTTGAGTGTTGAAGACATGAATGAACTACTGATCTAGGGTCAGCCTTCCTTCCCCAAATCCTAACCTTAACCATTAGAGGGTAACATGTAAAACTGACCTTAGATCATTGTCTAGGGGAACTTCCCCCAACTACCTCTACACCCACCAGTAGTATGGTCAAAGGACCAGGCTGGCACAGCATGAGAGGCCTGCAGTCCAGAGTTGTCCCCCAGGGGTAGAGTGATCTGTACTGGCCCGGTCACCTGGATCTCTCTGCCATTGGACAAGAGTTGAGCACTGACAGCTGCTATGGGGCTCAACTCAATGCTGCTGTATCCTGAAACAGAAAACAATTACTTTAAGACCTTTGAAATACAAAAGATCAATGAAAAAGGTCTTATCATTACAGTATTGCTAATTTGTATGCCGTTGTCTCTTGCTCTGTACCTCCCTCCGAATGTGGTTTGAAAAAGCTGCACAAACACACAAACCTGACTGGTTGATGAGAAGGCCAGCGGTGTAGGCGTAGCAGTCTTTCCCAACGGGAGGCTGAGGCGTTGTTAGGTAAGCTCTGAAAGAGGAGAGGCTTCTTCTGTCTGTCAGGTTCAGGAGACTCTTAGGGAACTGGACCCTGGGCTGAGACAAGGCATCTACAGATGAAAAGACATATGGTAATTAATAAGATAAATTACAAAAACAAGGCCATGTTTAGCTTATGTTCAAGAACTAGGACCTATGAATAAGAGTAGCTATCCGTACGTACACTCGTAGAAAAAAGGCTTACAAAAGGGTTCTTCGACTGTCCCCATAGAAGAACCCTTTTTGGTTCCAGGTAGAGCTCTATTGGGTTCCATGTAGAACCCTCTGTAAAAGGAATGGAACTCAAAAGGGTTCTACATGGAACTCAAAAGGACTCTACATGGAACCAAAAGGGTTCTACCTGGAACCCAAAAGGGTTCTTGAAAGGGTTCTCCTATGTGGACAGACGAAGAACCCTTTTAGGTTCTAGATAGCACCTTTTTCTTCTAGGAGTGTAAATAAAGCATCATAGAATGGATAATAACAGGAAAGTAAATCAGACAATAAAGACGCAACATACATACCAGATGTTTTGCCAGTTATCAGAACAGAATCGTCAAACCACCAGATGTTGCCTTGGTTTATGGACAACAGGGACATGGTCACAGCTGAAAATACTGCAGTAAACCAGAAGGGAAAAGGCACGGTGAAACTTTCCAGAGGCACTTGCTTGATTTGATCCCCACACTGTCACTACGTAGTTGTTACATTGAGAAACTAGATGGCGATCTCACATTAGAATTCAACAGCTACTGCAATGACAAGCCGCCACGACGAGTACACACATACACCACACACACTTACTTGGTATCCTGGTGGTTTTCCAGGGCAGCAGGGTGAGCAGGTAACTATCCATGCTAGCCACGATGGTGAGGGGTAACCCCAGTTGGTAGGGCACATAAAGAAAAACTCGACCATCCTCAGTGGTGAGAGCAGAGTTGGTCCTGGTGTAGTTCACATACACCTCCACTGTGGCTAGGCTTAGGACGTGGCGGGTTGACATGTCATTGACCTGGACCTTCAGAGGGAATTCAGAGCCTGGAGAAAGCAAAGGATAAATTCAGTTCAATGATCAAATGTTTTTCCTTTTTTACAATTCGATACTGTAATGTAGACAACACTGATTGGCAATATTTTTTAATCAATGATATAGTCCCGATTTAAAGCAAAATAGGCCTTAATAAGAACACTATAAACAAAAACATTTGAGGATTTCCCTGTGGATGTCTATTCAATTGTCCCACGGGACCTATGTGATGCAGAAACTCAATTTGGCCGATTATTGAGAATATATAAAGACGTTTGAAAGATAACATTGTGCTACATCAGCAAACAGGCTAATAAAGATATTGTCCGGCTATCAAATCCTTTCTTTGGGCTGATTCTATAGAGGTGGACAGGTGACAATTCATCTCTGGGTAGGCTTATATTACATCCCTTTCAACAGTCCTGCAGTTTTCAGATCGGTAGAGATGAAGGAGAGATGTGAAGGGGATGAAGCCTGCCCTACAGCCACTTCACACTCATGTTCAACCATACAGTCTTAGTGGACCAACAAGACAGAAGGGCCTGTTTAATCTGCAGTGGAGGTGAATAATACCAGATTACTATAATCTACTTGTTTGGAGAATTGGGGCCCACTTCTGAGAGATTTACGGTTTGGACAGAATGGGGGTTTACGGCCTATGAGGTCATAATTCCAATAGAGATGGCTAGATATGTGATTCCACCTGCTATTAACTCAAATTAGATGGAGATTGAGAAGCCAGCTATAGTTGGTAACGCCAATCATATGACATGATATGTAGAATATATTTTGAGACTTGGAAACAGAACATCAAATGGTTTCAGTGGGAATTAGGCTACATCATGCAGGAAAGTGTGTGTGTTTGTTTGTTTGTTTGTTTGTGTGTGTGTGTGTGTGTGTGTGTGTGTGTGCACCAATAGGAGGAGCAGATGGGCCTGTTGAGACTGATCCTCTATGGCTCCGGTTCAGACACTGCTGTGTTGGGATTAAGCCATTCCCGCTACAATTGCACAACATCACCGGGACAATCCAAGTCAAATTGCTGTCCTATAGACACCATACTGAAATGTATAGGAAAGTGGAATGGTGCTGAGATTTAGGTCATTTCGGTGCTTACAGTTAGCCTTGTCCCTGATCCGTTTGTGCCATTTTACCAGCCCCTATGGTCATTGGCAAGGCAATAGCAAACAGATCTGGGACCAGGCTAGTTTATGGTAAGACCTTGTAGGGTGTGTCATGTTGTCCAGCAGAGAGGACGATAAAACAGTGCGACCCTGTTAGGAGACACACCAGGAGGAATTCAACAAGTCCTTGTCTTAGCCTCTTCAATGTGGGACAACATATTAAATTCCTGATCCCATTAGTCTGGTCCTAGACCTCTTTGTGCTGTCAGACAGCACAAAGAGATCTGGGACAAGGCTACTGAACATCTGGTACATGATAAAAGGTACCTTTTGTTCTTTTGTTGTGAATAAATGTTCCTTATTGGACGCAATGAGCGAGAAGTGCACGTGAATAAGCATTATGCTAATTAACTCCTACACAATGAATACATCATAAAGACTCTGAACAGAAATATGAATGCAAGCCTGTCATTCATTCGGCATTGTAAACAAGTAGGCAGCCTGCTGTTTAGATGCTTTGAGGACCTTGGATCATGCTGTAATGGTGGTCCAGACTCCAAAACAATATCATGACTAGCAAAATGAAAATGAACACGTTTGGCTTTGGAAATGAGCTGTTCGTTCTAGTTCATTCACACTCTGAATGACATGATCTGCTAAATATTCCTCACTCTCCTTGCTGACTAACAAACAGCAGATGGCTAGACATGCATTGCACAGCGTGTCTTACATTGTGGTATATTTGGCTTACAGCACTCCTAATGGGGATTCTACCGCAATTTAAACTGTCTCTCTCATTCAAAGGTTCTCTGGAGGGAAAATGGAAAATATAACCGACCTGTGCTGCCTCACCTGTAGGCATACCATGCAATATATCTAAAGATGTAAAAAAAAATGATCATGAAATTTACGAGATTAAAATGTTCGTTGGCTATCTATACACTTTACACAATATTATTTTAACACCACACACTTTGGAGATCTTTATTCATAACCAGGAGCCACATTCCATCCATTAACTGATTGGCGAACACATACCTGACGAGTAGACTGATGCTGTCTGGTCCTGATGCTGAATTTGTTGAACCACTTGATGGTCTGCTGCGCCCTTAACAATAATGTCTACAATTTCGCCGTCATCGCGCTGTGCCATCTGGCCCGCGGCAGACAAACTGCTTGCGGTCAATCTCATCCCGTCCCTGTAGAATAGCGCTAATAATAACGTGTAAACTCCTAATACTGACATTACTACTTGCAGTTACAAAGCGAGACATAACGGTAAACATTAGGCATGAGTCCCACATTATCCTCCGCATGGTAGGCCATTGTAGTTCTCTAAGCGACACAATTAGTTCAACATGAACATCCTCGTTCACAATCTACTGTCACTACCAGTACCAGCATGCAAGACAGGTCTGTAGTCTTTGACAAACTCCACCCCTTTTGTCCTATTAAAATGTAGCCTAATGCTTTTCGTTTTTTGAATGTCTGTTTTTTGAATATCTGTGTATAGGCCTAAATATATACACAATTGTATGTAGGCCTACTTTACCGGAACAGATCCTAAATAGCCCAGTACCAGTTAATTAGTAAACAAGTACATTATTAACTGCCAATATGAGTGGTCCTCTCTACATTGGTTTTGTAAAAATGTGACGAAACAACAACAAACAATATAAACAAACACCATATGTAATGATGGTAATGATGGCAACAGTCTATGGCTAGGCAGGAAACACATTGTGTACGCTTTCACTTTTATTGAAGAAGGAAGATATGAACCGGTAGCCTTGTTTTTAAGGCGCCTAAGAAAATGTACAACAAAGTTGAGCCATTTATTTAATCAGAATACAAAAATACACATCTCAGTGACTTCCATGTTGTAATAAATAGTTAACCATGCATTCTAACCATAAAAAGGCACAGCAAACAGTCACTTATTAGTCATAAAAATGACCAACTACTTTACCAAAATCATCCAGATAGTAACACAGGTCACAACTGTAACATTATATTCCAAAGATGAAAACACAGTTACACATCATCATATTGTTTAACCTTAGGCAATAAATATGCAAATATTGTATATCTATGTATATGTATTCTTAAAACTGTGCCATTGTAAACGTAATGTAAACAAATGAAACTCACTTCTCTTCCACCATGTCATAGACCATCATCCTAAAATATCCTCACGTGGTTGGTTGGTTTATGAAAACCAGGCAGTTTGCAGCATTATATATACACAACACTGGAAAACATGGAGTAGGTTGAAGTTGCCCGTGGATGCTGATCTAAGGTCAGTTTTGCGTTTTCCCCTTCTAATGGTTATGGTAAGGATTGGGGGAGGTAAGCTGATCTTAGATCTGTGCGTACGGGAAACCTCTCCCCAGGTTGGAGAACTCAAGCGCTCTCTGTCTCTAAGCCTGGAGTGGGGTCTAACACAGTCATGCAAAACCAGGCAGAGACCCTTCAGACAGACACACATAGCCTGTGAACTAAAGCTTTGAGTTTGACCTGCAGTGAGAAAACGCACATTTGAGCTGAAAACACAGACATAAACTACCTAGATAGCACTTGAATTCAGACTACTGAAAATGTGGTTTTAATATGAATACAGAACTATGTATTGGAATGTTAAACCACTCTGAGAACAAGAGCTAGGCCTACTTAAAATGAATCCATATTCAATATGTCTGTGATACCAGCCCATAACAAAGCCACTTAAAGACACGACATGACTGTGGCACAAACAAAGAACTGATCGTCATCTGACTGTCACACACTGACTGACATACAGTTAATGATCAAGAATTGTGGGTTGGGTACTTAGGATTTCATAAAAGATTGAAAGTTCAGAATATGTTTAATTCATATCTTTGGTTAGGAACCTAGCTAGCTTGGGGCTATGAACTTGAATTATTATTATTATTATTTTTTACAACAATCATACTTGCAATAAAGCACATTTATTTTGTCTAGACTATTTTTTGCTAAGGTAGGACTAGAAAAAAAAGTTTGCGTTTCAGGACATTTAAAGGCCTCATGATTTGGGTTTCATGTTATTAAAAAAAATACTTGACTGTGAGGATAGTCTATATGCTTCTTGATAATGTCAATTCTCTTAAAGAAGTCACTGAAAGAGAGGATGGTGGGAAACTAGGAATTTCAAGTTGTGATATGTGGCACCCTCTAAGAATATTGTAGGGAATGCTGTATTTTACAGTCCTATATTTACACTGCACAATTATGGAGTATTAGATACAAGCTACTTTCTGGCGCCAACTTCAAATAAATTAACACAATTGGTAACCAACTGGTACCAAAAAGATTCATTTCTTTCTCAATGAATCCCAAAGAAGCCTAAATGTAATTACCATGTGATCATGAAATGATAATTTCCTATTTCCATTTGGTAGTAGATTGGGGTACAGGACGGTACAATAAAGCGAACCAAGATCCTGACATGAACAGTTTTGTTCCAGGTAAAAAATGATTATAATCATAATCATTGGACCAATTGATATTACAAGTTGGCCGATCGATGATAAACATACAGTTGTTGCTAAGTATTTAGCTGATGTAAATGAACATACAAGGGATGGTGTAGAAACACAGAGAACAACAGTCAGGTCTGCCCGTTCAACAGTCTATGATTCCCTGCTTTGAGAATCATCCTGGAAGCACAGAGGAACGAGACTAAAAAACCAGTGAGATATTGGAAGAATCTTTGAATTGAAATGAACTAGTTAAAAAAAACGCTCTTTCATTTAAAAGTCCGTCCGTGTATATAAAACCCTTTCGGTTTTCCCCACAGCGAAACGACACGTCAGAGAAACGGTATCAAAACCACTACAGTATTGCACCTCCATTCAAATACAACAGCATTAAACACATACAGGAGAGATTAGTCTACTCAACCAAAACAATCATCTACCATTGGTGTTCATGGCGCAAATGAATAAACGATGTCATCAAAACGTGTTAGCTGTTGACACGTCATGTCAGCAATCTACAAAAGGCATTGGACTAGAATAGCTACTAACAGTGTATGCACACACTGGTTTAGATTGCATATATACAATGCATACTTAGCATCACATACAAATATACCCTGTAATGCAACCAATCTAACAAAATAAGTGTCCTATTAACATTACATATCACACTGAGCAATTTAGAAAGGCTGCACATTTGCAAGACTCCTTTGCTCCTCAGCTGCTCTACTTAAATCAATGTATAACTCCTATTCCCACTACCATAGTGTTACTCTGTGAAATGTTTAAATGCTAAAGATTGAAGTGAAATGTATCTAACTGATTTGATGATGTATCTTTGCAAACACCCAAAATGGAAAAGTGCCTATTAAGTATTCCATAAAAATATGAAATTGTTGGCTTTTACAACCAGCAAATTCACTCCCTCTATACGTAACTGATATTTATCTCAAACACATTATAACAATATTTCCACTACTTTCAAAGTTAACATTTAAGTTCGGAAGTGTCTTGGACATTCACTTTGGTACTGATTTTCACATCAACAGAAAACGTGTCAAATGACAAAACATAACTCCTAATATGTAATCTGATAACTTGTCTTAAATTCTGATGTTTTCTTACCAATAAAGCACATTTACAATAAAATGACTAAAATATGGCACACGACATAGGTCTTTGACACAGAATCATCGTGCAAAAACAAATAAATAAAAGTCAACACCTTTTTTCTATTCAAACCAAAATGATGCTTTCAGTAGTAACAAATGGCATAATAATACTAAAGTCATAAAACAAAAAAAAACTTGTTCAAGTGTTATCTTTTTACACCAAAAAAATCTAAACACTATTCATGCAATTCCAAATAGATATCCAAAGTCAAGCTAGCATAGCATGCAACATATGTCTCCCTGTTTTCAGAGACCTCGCTTCCCTCTCTTTAGGTTGTGATGTTGCATCTCTCCTTCTCCCAGGGCACATCTGTAATCCCACCCTATTCCCTACATAGTGCACCACTCAAAAGTAGAGCTCCACATGGGGAATAGGGTGCCATTTGGGACGTCGGCCATCTCCTCTGGTGTAAACAGTGAAAGCGGGATATTGTGACTGTCGTGTTGCATCTGTAGCCATCTACTGCTAAGCAAAGGGCCAGTAAGCCAATCACAAAGCCATACGGTACTGTATTGAACTGGACACACTCACACCCCGCTGGTAGGACACACTCATGGAAGTCACCTTGTTGCTACTTGGATTGGGCCTTCTCTACGATGCCAGGCGACCAATCAAACTTTTCTAATGATGATAAGTTGCATACCTGATTGTGCCATGAATGGTAATATGATTTTAGAAAAATGGCTTTTTGTGAAGATCCATGACTTCCTTCTTTGCACTGTCAACAGCTTTCAAGTTCCATCTTCCATTTTGGCACCAATCACAGCCTCACTAAAACATTTCTGTTCTAAAGCTTCTCTGAAACAGCCTTCCCAAATGCATCCAAAGGATCAAATCCATCCATTCATCCCAAGATACCAGGCATTCAGCTCTTCCTGCGGAGCTCCAAAATTATTCCTCTGTGGTGGAGGGGCACTTCCTCTCCAACTACTTCTGGGTTAGAGGTCAATCATGGCGGTCTTAGCCAGGTCCTTAGTTCCCTGAAGAATTCTCTTCATATGACCCACTTTCGATATCCCCAGATCCTGTGGAGAGACGATGACATCTTAAGAACATTGATTCTACTATTTAAAAACTAAATAATTATAGAACTCAGTGTATATCACTATATAGGACCTCTTAAAGCTAGAATCCAGAGTTCAAACAAAAACAAGGCAGTTGGTAAAAAGCTACGGGATGGGTCTGGAGAAATGTAACCACTCTCAAATTCATAGACAGGGCTATGGATGCATAGACTGACCATCCATTACAAAAATGATAGTTTTAACCATGTTTTGAGGCTATACAATGTTTGTTTATATTTAGTTGTTTACAAACATTGGAGTAAAACAATCTTATATGTTGGGTTCTGATGGGGTATGACAGTTAAATTAAGTCCACAATGGATTTATGAGTTATATACTTCAGGAATCAACAAGTATATATGATTAATATATAAGTCCAAAAAATTTATTTAGCAACTAAGGAATCTAGCTTTAAAGGCAGCCAGTAATAGACGTTTCACTTCATGTGTGCTGAATATGTCTCATAGTGTCAGATGTTACAAAGCAACAGGTCATGTACTGTAAAAAAAATAGATCTTCTGGTCAATGACAAAACAGACAGTATAAACAGATGTGTTGTGCTGTACCTACCTTTCAATAACCATTGCAAATATTCAAACGTGGAGCACGCTACTGAACAGCATGTAGCTGCCACTGTTTGTATTTATGATCCTTTGGCCATTTTCTGTGTGATAGTTTGATAATACCAATTAAAGCCAAATGTCATGCTTTCGGCACTCAAAATGTCTTATAATAGGGATTATAAACTGGGTGGTTCGAGCTCTGAATGCTGATTGGCTGAATAACACGGGTATGACAATTAATTACATTAGTAACCAGTTTATAATAGCAACAAGACACCTCGGGGGTTTGTGGTATATGGACAATATACCACGGCTAAGGGCTGTATCCAGGCACTCCGCGTTGCGTCGTGCTTAAGAACAGCCCTTAGCCGTGGTATATTGGCCATATACATCACACCCCTTCAGGCCGTATTGCTTAATTATAATATGTTTAATACTTACATGCTGCAAAGCATTATAACCCACTGGGCACAGACGTCATTTCAACGTCTAGTTTTGATTTACAATTGGTTGGGTAGTCAAACAAGGTGGAAAAAAAGCCGTCATGTTTAAGTACATTTTAAGTAACATTTTCGTAATAAATTGGGGGGAGAAAAAAACAACGAAATTCCAGTATGTTGATGACTTTTTGTAAATCCAATCAGTTTTCCACATTGATTCAACGTCATCACATATTTTTGGGTTTGTTGAGATGACGTGGAAACAACGTTGATTCAACCAGTTTGAATCAGTGGGTTCAATGAGTTTTGCCCAGTGGGAAGAGCCTTTTACATGCGTATGACAAGTCTTACAATGCATTATAACTGCATCATAATGCATTTTACCTGTAAGTGTTAAAGGCTCAGTGCAGTCAAAAATGTGATTTAACTGTGTTTTATATATATTTCCACACTAAGAGGTTGGAAAATTACTGTGAAATTGTGACAATTATGATAATGCCCTTTTATTGTAACAGCTGGTTGAAAAGACGGCCTGAAATTTCAGCCTGTTTTGGTGGGAGGGAGTTTTGGCCTTCCATGGTGACATCACCATACGTTAAATGAGTTTATAGACCAATACAAAAAGAGTTCCAAACCTCTCTGCCAATAACAGCTAGTTTTCAGTTATCCCCTCACCACTCCCAGACAGTCCTAGCAAAATTCTTGTTTTGAGAAATGTCCCATTACTAAGAAGCTATTTTGTTTTATTAAATACAATTACAGTAAGGTACTTAATTGTTACCCAGAAATGCTCTCACGTTGATATAAAAACAGCTGCATGGGACCTTTAAGTAAAATGTTACCATGTTTCTAAATATGATAAATTATAATTATGTAATAGTGTTTAGAAAAAAAAAAAAAAATTCTGTTTTTTTTCATTGGGTAATGATGGTATTTCCATAGCAACATGGATGGGACAGATTTGGAATGGACACACACACACACACACACACACACACACACACACACACATACACAGAGAGAAAGAAACACTGGCACAGTCCAAGGTATGGTAGGCCTGTTGCTCATATGGATGTGTGCATGTGTGTGTCTATTAGGAATGTCAGAAAGTCATCCTACTCGCTTTGCCCTCATTCCTCACTCTTTGCCCCCCCCCCCCCCCCCCCCACTGTATATCCCATAGGGTCACTGGTACATGAAACTCTGATAGACTTTTTAGTCTATTCAAAAAACATTGTTTAAATGACACTCCATCATCTCCATTGGATGTTCTGGTCATAAACAAGGTGTCTAAATTGTTCTCGCTGAGGTATTTTCTCAGAGTGGAGTCAACATTGGACATCTTTCTCCTATAACTCCAAGTATCTGTCACCCATGTTAAGCATCACGCCAAGAAAAGCATGTTCACTCACACACCCCTTCCTGACCCCTCCCACACCCCCCAGCCCTCCCTCCCCTCCCCATTCCCCCAGCCCTGTCCCATTCCCAGTTCGCACACAGTACCATTGGAGACTGGGGGGTTAGTGAGTTGCAGCCAGTCTCCTGCGGTAGGTAAGCAACACTCTCACACACAGAGGAAGCCAAGCAGAGCAGTGCAGCACAGAGTAGCAAACAGGGAGACAACTAACGGCCAACAGAATCAGAGAGAAAGAGATGGAGAGAAACGGAGAGGAACAGAGAAAGAGAGTTGATCTGGGGATAGATGAGGTAACGTGTGTGTGTGTGTGTGTGTGTGTGTGCATTAGCGTGTGTGTATGTATTAGCGTTTGTGTGTGCATTATGTTTGAGTGTGTGTGTGTGTGTGTGTGTCTCGGTGTGTGGGTCTCGTTGTGTGTTATGTCTGAGTGTGTGTGTGTGTGTGTACCTTCAGGTCCCTCCTCTCCAGGTGCAGCAGTTCCGAGCCTCGGATGTCGTGGCGTGTGAAGGTGTCTCTGTACTCTCCCAGACTGAGTTGCTCCAGCCAGACTCCCACTTCCTCTGTGCCCCATCTCTCGACTACACACACATATAGAGCAAGAAGGGGCTCGCTCAGTGTGAGACCCTCGCTCGCGTGCACACACACACAAATTGGGAAGCACACCCACATCCACACACACGCTTGTATACACAGACATACACACACTCAGAGAAATACAATCCCAATAGAGGGATAGGAAAACAGGGAGAGGAGGAGAGGTAGAGAAGGAAAGGAAGGGAGGGAGAGGAAATGCGGCAGCGGATGGCGGGAAAGAGGAGGGGTTAACAGAGATGTCAGAGGTTGGTTGGTCGGAAAAACAGGGCTGTGGCCAATGGCCTTCCAGAGAGGCTGAGGGCATGCAGGTTATCCACCAATCAGAACACAGACGTACAGGAAGTAGGAGGGAGAGGGAGGTGGAAGCCTGTGCAACCTACAGGAATGCCCCACCCAATCAACACCTTGACCTGCCTCACTGTAGGCAGGACTAACACACTCCCAACATATCAGACATGGTCCTAAAGCAGAGGACCTGCCATCCCCTGGCATTCTATTTGTATCCATTCTACTGTCTGTCTGGCATCATATCTCATTTCACCCCAAAACAATGAGACGAGAAACCCTACAGTAGAAATGGCTTGTTTTCATGTCCAATTGCCAGTAATATTCATAAACAAATGCAGTCAATGTTCAGTTGTATCAGTCGTCATGAAGGCAAAAAGGTGTTCTAATACAGAAAATGTCTTTCTCTGGGCAACCCCAGGGATTTTGGCCCTGCGTCCACCACCCTCACCCTGTCGTTGGCCTTGGTTTGTGCCTGCTGTACATGCGTAGACAGGTGGATGAGACCATGAACAGAGAAAAGAGGGGTGCTCTTGGATGGCTGGGTCAGACTGAGGACCCGGGGAGACAGAGATCACAGAGACAATCCCTGACACCACACTGGGTGGTTATAATGCATTTCAACCACTATATGTAGGCCATAGAGATGGTAAAGACCTTAGGTTTAGAACTATGTAGTTACTTACGTATTGTGTTATTTACACATTATATACACACTCGTGTTGTGTGTGTGTTTGTGTGTGTGTGTGTGTACAAAGCCTGTGGAGGGAGACGCAGAAGAACAACACGTACCTGACTGAGGGCTGGTCTTCTTGGTAGCTTTCTCTTTCTTGAACTTTGGCACAATTCTGAACATGCTGCTACGACTGTTCCTCTTGCCATACTCTAATGAGGGGTCCTGAGAGGGACACAAGTGTAGGATTAGAAGTGTGTGTGTGTGTGTGTGTGTGTGTGTGTGTGTGTGTGTGTGTGTGTGTGTGTGTGTGTGTGTGTGTGTGTGTGTGTGTGTGTGTGTGTTTGTGTGTGTTCTCACCTCATCTTCATTGGGCTGCAGTATATGGTATAACCAGGGGATATCCACGAGTTTGCCTAGCTCCATCTCCACACTCTGCAGAGCACTGGATAAAGACTCTTCATCTGATGGTTCCAGTTGCTGCAGATGGACACACACACACGTTGGGCAGGAAGGATACATTTCTGTAGAGAGACTGTGTAAGAAGAAGTTGTCCTTTGGTACTGATCAAAGGTCAGTTTGGCGTATTCCCTCCTAAATAGTTCAGGTTAGGATTTAGGAAGGCTAAACTGATCCTAGACCCTGCACATCTTCTTAGATTGTAACTCACCAGTGATACTCGTCCCACCAGAAGGGATTCAGTCTCGTTGTGTAAAGCCTTCACATTGCTGGCTACTTCTATAGCTGTGTTCCTGGCCATACTCTGGCGACAAGGCAATACAAACAAACCTGATATTAGACAACTAAAATCCCACACACACACTCCTCCCATCACACAGACAACCTGTTGATGATGTCCCTAACCTCTGGGAACTTGGGGTGCGTCTTGTTGATGGCATGTGACGAGGCGTTGACGGCGTGAGCAAGCTCCTGCTCTAGAAGCCCATTGGTCTTGGCTGCCTCACAGATCCTGTGATTGGAGAGGGGAGTCAGAGGGCAGAGTTCTGACTGCTGATTGACAGAGGGTTTGTACAGGTACAATATTCAAGATAAAGGACAGATAACAGTGTAGAATGGAGCGAAATGAGGTGGTCGCGTATCTGTGTGTACCTGGTGATGAGCTCGTCCGCAGCACGGGCAACCAGCTGTACGAGGGCTACCTCCTCCTCAGTGGCCAGGTCCACAGACTGCTGGGAGTAGAGGTGAGGCCGCAGGGGCAGTTTGTCATACTTCAGCTTGTCCTCCCACGACTTCAGAGTGTTTTCAAACGCCTGCACACGGACAGGAAGGGGACACACAAGGAGTTCACATCCCAGACAGAGCATCTTGGGCATACCCTTATCTTTCTTCCTCTTAGCATCTCTTTCTCTCTCTCCCTCCCTCTCTATATTATCACCCATTGACTGCATGTCCTTTTGTTCTCACACTCTGGGACTCCATCCCTACTTCGCTCACCCTGTCTCTGGTCAACATCTGGGCTCGGTTCTTGTGTTGGATCTTGATGACACCAGGAGGTTGTACCCAGGCCTCTCCGTCCACTTGGATAGGAACACCCTCATCTCCCAGGATCGTGATCTTCACTGAGCGACACTGACGGGGGAGGAAAGAGTCATAATGGCGAAAAACCATAGTATGATACAAGTGGTGTGTGCGCGTTCGCACGGGTGTGTTACCTGTGCTATGCGGTGGTGTTGTAGTTTGATGACTCTGGACACAGCCATCTGCATACTGCCGAACACTGCTACCACCTCCAGGATTTTATCATCGAACGACGGGGCACAGAAGATCTAAACACACACACAACACACACACAACACACACACAACACACACACACAATAATAGAGGCAGGGGTTAAAACACAACGAACACATTTACAGTACATTGCTTTAAAGCATTTTGATGATGCTCACTGTGTGGGGGGGGGGGGGGGGGTTTTCTTGTGGTACATCAGCCTCATCATCCTTATCACAATCACCATCACCACCATCGTCATCATCACCATCACCCTCCATTGAAAAATTATTTTTTTTCTGACAATTCCTTCACCTCCAAATCATCTAGTGAAAACGAGGAGTTAGAATTTAGATTGAAAGACTCTGGAGTTAAAGGTCTCTCTGACTTGATATTGATTTCTCTGTCCACATTGTCCATGATAAGGTCAAGGTAGTGATGAATTAGACATCATTCTACTGCACAATTTCTCTGCTCCGATACACTCGGAAATGCCACTTTAATGCAGATCTGTACTATTCAGCCGGCTGCACGTCAAAGGCTCAAAGAGAGAGAGAGAGAGGTTGTGAGCTATTGTATTGTAGTTCAGACTAATTCCACTAGGTGGAGACCTACTCACAATAACACATTGGTATGTTTTCATTGTGGCCAAAACAGTCAGGTCTGTAGATGGTTTATAGTTTGAACACAGGCTAAGAAATAAGTATGTGTGTGCGTGTGAATTTACTGTAAGTGTGTATGTGTGTGTTTACAGACAAGAGAGTAAACTTTCAGGATGACGTGTGTGTTGGATCAGTTCCACTGAATGTTCTCTCCCAGCTGCTTCCTCTGCCCCAGCACAGCCATTACATAACACCACCACGTCACAGACAGAGGTAACCTCACTGGACTAGGGGCCACACCAGGGAGGTGTGTGTGTGTGTGTGTGTGTGTGTGTGTGTGTGTGTGTGTGTGTGCGTCTGCGCGTGTGTAGCAAACCGACACTCCAATCCGTCAGCAGCCCTTGTACTATCAGAGTCTTAAACAAACAAGTCGATAGGCGGCCAACTCTCTCACCAGGGGTCATACTCAGGCCCCGACACTGGGAGCGAGAGGAGAAGGTTTAAACACATTTAAAAACGTCACAGCTAAAGTAATAAAACACACGTGTGGTGTTATCATTCTCTTCTCCAACTGAGTCAGCAGCCACTAAGTGACAACCAAGACAAGAGTCCTTGGGATCTGGAAAGGTGTTGTACATATAGAATGACAAAGGCAGTATTATCAGTATGGTCGTAAGAATTGAGGTGCCACTTAGTGGCGTAAACAGGTCATCCCGTGCAAATACCAGAAGCCTGATTCTCATTTAGCCTCCTGTACATCATCCTCAGGAAGCCGAGTAGTACAAGACGAGACAAGCCGAGTAGTACACACACACACACACACACACACACACACACAGAGAGAGAGAGAGAACAGTACTCACGTCATCCTCCTTGGTGCCTCCCCAAAAGTTGGTTCCTCCTGCGTAGCTGGGGATGTTCAGCACCGCGATGCCCTGAAGGCTGGGCAGGGGGATGTACTGACCGTCACACTGGAACACACAAAGAGTTAGTTAGGTTCTATTTCAACACGGAGAAGCTGCAGACTGGCCAGGGGTATGTACAGTGCATTCAGAAACTATTCAGACCCTTTGACGTTTTCCACATTTTGTTAAGTTAAAGCCTTAATCTAAAATTGCTTAAATGGTTTTTTTCCTCATCAATCTACACACAATACCCCATAATGACGAAGCAAAAAATTGTTTTATTTTTTTGCAAATTTATACAAATAAAAAAACTGAAATATCACACTTACATAAGTATTCAGACCATTTACTCAGTACTTTGTTGAAACACTTATGGCAGAGATTACAGGCTTGAGTCTTGGGTAGGACGCTACAAGCTTGGCACACCAGTATTTGGGGAGTTTCTCACATTCTTCTATGCGGATCCTCTCAAGGTCTGTCAGGTTGGATGGGGAGCGTCGCTGCACAGCTATTTTCAGGTCTCTCCAAAGATGTTAGATCGGGTTCAAGTCCGGGCTCTGGCTGGGTCACTAAAGGACATTCAGAGACTTGTCCCTACAGCCACTCCTGCATTATCTTGGCTGTGTGTTTAGGGTCATTGTCCTGTCTGACGTCCTGAGCGTTCTGGAGCAGGTCTTTATCAAGGATCGCTGTACTTTTCTCTGTTCATCTTTCACTCAATCCTGACTAGTCTCCCAGTCCCTGCTGCTGAAAAACATCCCCACAGCATGATGCTGCCACCACCATGCTTCACCGTAGGGATGGTGTCAGGTTTCCTCCAGACGTGACGCTTGGCATTCAGGCCAAAGAGTTTAATTTTGGTTTCATCAGACCATCTTTTCTCATGGTCAGAGTCCTTTAGGTGTCTTTTGGCAAACACCAAGCGGGCTGTCATGTGCCTTTTACTGTAGAGTGGCTTCCATCTGGCCACTCTACCATAAAGGCCTGATTGGTGGAGTGCTGCAGAGAATGTTCTACTTCTAGAAGGTTCTCCCATCTCCACAGAGGAACTCAGGAGCACTGTCAGCATGACCATTGGGTTCTTGTGCACATCCCTGACCAAGGCCCTTCTGCCTCGATTGCTCAGTTTGGCCTGGTGGCCAGCTCTAGGGAGAGTCTTGGTGGTTCCAAACTTCTTCCATTTAAGAATGATGGAGGCCACTGTGTTCTGGGGACCTTCACTGCTGCAGACATTTTTTGGTACACTGCCCCAGATCTGTGCCTCAACAGAATCCTGTCTCGGAGCTCTATGGACAATTCCTTCGACCTCATAACTTGGTTTTTGCTCTGACATGCACTGTCAACGGTGGGACCTTATGTAGACAGGTGTGGGCCTTTCCAAATAATGTCCAATCAATTTAATATACCACAGGTGAACTCTAATCAAGTTGTAGAAACATCTCAAGGATGATAAATGGAAACAGGATGCTCCTGAGCTCAATTTCTAGTCTCATAGCAAAGGGTCTGAATACTTGTGTAAATAAGATATTTCTGTATTTTATTTTTAATACATTTGCTCAAAATTGCTTTCTGCTTTCTCATTGTTGGTACACTGTACGATCTATTCTCATTGTTGTAATGGGGTATTGTGTGCAGATTTGATGATTTTGTATCCATTTTAGAACAAGGCTGTACCGTAACAAAACGTAGAAAAAGTGAAGGGGTGTGAATATTTTCCAAATGCAATGGACTGTTTATCATTCCCTGTGGTACACCCTATGTGGCCGCCATTCTATCGACCACTAAACATTGATTTGAATGGGAAAGACCCTTCTAGTAATTCTAATTATATGGTAATTCTAATTATCTCACCTCCAGTTGAACCTTCTGTTCTAGGTTCTTGTAGGTTCTCTGGAGGAGCTCCTTGGTGCCCAGAACACCATACCACACCCTGTTCTTAGTACGACTCCTAGAGAGAGAGAAAGAGCGAGAGAGAGAGAGAGAGAGAGACGGGGGGAGTTTAGTCTGAGTGAGGAAGAGAAAGGAGTGTACACAAAATGTGGAAAAAGGGGTAGAGAATAGAGACGAGAGAGGGATGAGAGGACAGTAGAGAGGGATGAGAGAGGAGAAATAAACCTAGAGCTCACCGGCACTTCTCTGGGTGTTCCTCCCTCTTGTTGTTGAACTCCAAGGTGATCTTAGCATCCAGCCCAACGCCAAAGTAATTGTTCATGACACACTTCTCACTAAAGCCCTCTCTGTGTGGGAGACATAGATACAGGGCAGTTCAGAAAACTACAATTCAACTGAAAACTGAAAACATTAATGTTTTGATCTGGTCGCCAAAAAGGTCAAGTCGGGAATATTCTGAATATGGTAGCCTAAAGGTTAGACGTCAGAGGTATGAGGGTCTTACAGCGAGTCCAGGAGGTCAGGGTTTATGAAGGGTTAAAGGGTAGAGGTCAGAGGATCTTACAGTGAGTCCAGGTCAGAGTCCAGGAGGTCAGGGTTTATGAAGGGTTAAAGGGTAGAGGTCAGAGGATCTTACAGTGAGTCCAGGTCAGAGTCCAGGAGGTCAGGGTTTATGAAGGGTTAAAGGGTAGAGGTCAGAGGATCTTACAGTGAGTCCAGGTCAGAGTCCAGGAAGGGCGTAGCACCAAATGGGTCGATGTTGGCCAGCAGCATCTTACTGATGATGGAGCTACCGGCTATAGAGGCTGCCAGACCAGCACGCAAACCTGTACAGAGAAACAGGGCTGTTCTTAAACAGTGCTGTGTGTGTGTGTGTGGGATGTGCACTTGTACCAAGGCAGGTGTGTGTGTATCATTTCAGACAATAGATATGTGTGTATACGCATGAGCGCAAACCATGGCAGATGAAGTGTGTATGTGAAGTAGAGGTCTTCACAGGTCCAAAAAGTTGAGTTCCACACAGAACCCAAAAAGGTTTCTTCAAAGGGTTCTCCCAAAGAGAACCTGTCTGGGTTGGCGCCCCCCCTTGGGTTGTGCTGTGGCAGAGATCTTTGTGGGCTATACTCGGCCTTGTCTCAGGATGGTAAGTTGGCGGTTGAAGATATCCCTCTAGTGGTGTGGGGGCTGTGCTTTGGCAAAGTGGGTGGGGTTATATCCTTCCTGTTTGGCCCTGTCCGGGGGTGTCCTCAGATGGGGCCACAGTGTCTCCTGACCCCTCCTGTCTCAGCCTCCAGTCTTTATGCTGCAGTAGTTTATGTGTCGGGGGGCTAGGGTCAGTTTGTTATATCTGGAGTACTTCTCCTGTCCTATTCGGTGTCCTGTGTGAAATTAAGTGTGCTATCTCTAATTCTCTCTTTCTTTCTTTCTTTCTCTCTCGGAGGACCTGAGCCCTAGCACCATGCCTCAGGACTACCTGACAAGATGACTCCTTGCTGTCCCCAGTTCACCTGGCCGTGCTGCTGCTCCAGTTTCAACTGTTCTGCCTTATTATTATTTGACCATGCTGGTCATTTATGAACATTTGAACATCTTGGCCATGTTCTGTTATAATCTCCACCCGGCACAGCCAGAAGAGGACTGGCCACCCCACATAGCCTGGTTCCTCTCTAGGTTTCTTCCTAGGTTTTTTCCTAGCCACCGTGCTTCTACACCTGCATTGCTTGCTGTTTGGGGTTTTAGGCTCGGTTTCTGTACAGCACTTTGAGATATCAGCTGATGTACGAAGGGCTATATAAATAAATTTGATTTGATTTGAAAGAACCCTTTAAGGTTCTAGATAGCACCTTTTTTTCTTAGAGTGTACCCAAATAAATACATGTTTTAAATATAGAGACCCGTTTCGAACAGGCCCAAGGAGAACCAGACCCGGCCCGAACGTTACAGCCTTATTCTAAGATGGATGACATGTTTCCCCCCCCCCCCCATCAATCTACACACACAATACCCCATAATGAAAAAGCAAAAACTGATTTTTAGAAATGTTTTCAAATATATTAAAAACAGAAATACCTTATTTACGTAAGTATTCAGACCGTTTGCTATGACACTCGAAATTGAGCTCAGGTTCCATTTATCATCCATGAGCTCTTTCGACAACTTGATTGGAGTCCATCTGTGGTAAATTCAATTGATTGGACATGATTTGGAAAGGCACACACCTGTCTATATAAGCTTAAACAGTTGACAGTGCATGTCAGAGCAAAAACCAAGCCATGGAATTATCCGTAGAGCTCCGAGACAGGCTTGTGTCGAGACACATATCTGGGGAAGGGTACCAAAACATTTCTGCAGCAGTGAAGGTCCCCAAGAACAGAGTGGCCTCCATCATTCTTAAATGGAAGAAGTTTGGAACCACCAAGATTCTTCCTAGAGCTGGGCACCCGGCCAAACTGAGTAATCGGGGGAGAAGGGAGGTCAGGGAGGTGAGCAAGAACCCAATGTTTACTCTGACAGAGCTCCGGAGTTCCTCTGTGGAGATGGGAGAATCTTCCAGAAGGACAACCATCTCTGCAGCACTCCACCAATCAGGCCTTTATGGTAGAGTGGCCAGACAGAAGCCACTCCTCAGTAAAATGCACATGACAGCCAGCTGGGAGTTTGCCAAAAGACACCTAAATGACTCTCAGACCATGAGAAACAAGATTCTCTGGTCTGATGGTCTAATCCTTGCCGTTCTACAATTACAAATAAGTTAATAACTCTCTTCAAACTAAGTAGCTGTTGGCTCTTGCCGTTTTAGTCCATCCTTCTAATTGAACTTTTAAATCGATTAGATATCTCCTACATTGCTTCCCACACACTGAGGCTTTTTGACTGTGGAGCCACTTTGACAATGACTTGTGATTGGCCGACAACAACAAGTTACACGCCCCTCAAGAGCAGAAGCATAAATGATAGCCTACAATATTTTCTCTCTTCATACTGCAGCAGTCGCATTCGGGTCTCTGCAGGTCCTTACGGGCAAATCAGTTCTAATTACACATACCCAAGACCCGTGACGATCATATCAGATCCGACCAGGACACGTGAGAATTTAGAATTGTGTCAGAATCTGGACCCGCTCGGGTCCCTAGTCAGATGCCACGTAATTGTGTTTGGGTGGACCCGTGAAGACCTCTAATGGGAAGTGTGTATGCGCATGTATGTGCACGGCGCACATGAGTGCATATACCGTAGGATGTACCAGGGCAGATGATGCGTGTGTTGAGTACAGGCAGGTTCTCCTTGCTGGTGGTGAAGGGCGTGATGGAGAACGAGCCACAGGATTGGCTGCTGCGACTTACATGCCTCTCAGGAGGAGAACATGGACTCTTAGCCACTAGAAAGAGAGAGAGAGAGAGAGACACCAGAAAGAGACCAGAGAGAGACGGAAGGAGAAAGAGACCAGGGAGAAAGACCGAGACATACCAGAAATGTGAGTACTGAGACATTCACTGTCTGCTACTACCGTATGTACTAAAGATCTAGAGAGAGTAGATAGAACAAAGGGATGACGCAGGAGAATATAGTGACATCCCCATTGATCTGAAGCAATAAGCAGATTACTTGTAAAAAAAACGTTTTAAAAGGAAGTGCCTCTGTCCCACAGACAATGACACTTCCTACAGGACACACACACACACCAAAGGACACACACTCTGTGCTATGTAAATACCACTATTATCCAATAGTGAGGAATACAGAGAATGGTTTCCCATCTATGCTTATTACAAAAACAACATCCTATATTTTGAGCAGGAAACATCATGTGTGTGGGCTTGTCAGACAGAGTCTGTGTTCTCTGTGGCCACTAAGCTGGTGGTGTTTAGATCCTGCCGTGATTTCTTGTATGATACAACTTACTCTATCTGTATTCAAATGGACCCTTAGCCCCTACTCCCTATCCACTCCTCTAGATCTAAAGAGGACTGGGTGGATGGGGGAGAGAGAGAGAGAGACTCACATGGCACGGCTTCCAGTTCCTTGGTGTCCTCGTCCTTCTCACTGTCCCTGTTGTCCTCCTCTCCTTCCTTCCTGAACTCCAACGGGGACGGCAGCTCCAGCTCCTCTGTGTGGGCATTCTGCTCATCCACCACTAGAGGGAGAGGGGGCAGTGCCAGAGGGTAAGAGAGGAGGGGGAGAGAGGGAGGATGAGAGAGGGAGTGACGGGAGAAAGGGGGGAAATTGGACACTACAACTTTGTATTACGTGACACAGTGATTGCCGATACTTTTTATGGGTTTACAATCTGGATTCCATTGTATTCTCTCTGAAACATGCATGAAAGACTTGCCATAGGCTCTATTATATTGTATGTCTGATCCGTTTTGTCATACTCTATACCTACGTACCTCTCTCGGCCCGTTTGATGATCTGTTAGGTTCGATATCTACGTACCTCTCTCGGCCCGTTTGATGATCTGTTAGGTTCGATATCTACGTACCTCTCTCGGCCCGTTTGATGATCTGTTAGGTTCGATATCTACGTACCTCTCTCGGCCCGTTTGATGATCTGTTAGGTTCGATATCTACGTACCTCTCTCGGCCCGTTTGATGATCTGTTAGGTTCGATATCTACGTACCTCTCTCGGCCCGTTTGATGATCTGTTAGGTTCGATATCTACGTACCTCTCTCGGCCCGCTTGATGATCTGTTAGGTTCTATATCTACGTACCTCTCTCGGCCTGTTCAATGATCTGTTATATTCTATATCTACGTACCTCTCTCGGCCCGTTTGATGATCTGTTAGGTTCTATATCTACGTACCTCTCTCGGCCTGTTCAATGATCTGTCGTACAGCCTTCTTCAGACTGTTGGCTCGTAACATCAGCTGTTCTTTAGCTCTGAACAGCTTGTGTGGCGAACCTCTTCCTTTCTCTCCTCCCTTTTCGCTCTCCTCTGCTTCCAGTTTCTCCTTCAGCTCGGTCATCGACTCCTCGCTCACCTCCTCCTCCTCGTCTTCCTCCTCTTCCTCCTCTTCAACGATTGGTGGAGTGGAAAGGGGAAGAGGTGGTGGGAGTGACTGGGCTTCTGTGTTGAGGGTCTGGAGGAGTGAATCTAGCTTCTCATTCAGGATGGCACACTGTTGGGAAAAGGAGAGTTAGGTTAGTGTGTGTGTGTGTGTGTGTGTGTGTGTGTGTGTGTGTGTGTGTGTGTGTGTGTGTGTAGGGGGGGGGGGGGGTACTTACTTTGAGAGACATAGTGTCACACTCCTCTGTATTCTCAATACTTTTCTCGTAAGATTTTCCCACTTTGGCAACAAAGTCCTTTACTGTCTCACACAGGATCCTGGAAGGACAGTGAGAGAGTAGACAGAGTAGAGCGAGAGCAGAGAGAGAGTATTGAGAGAGTAGAGAGAGAGTAGAGAGATAGTAGAGAGAGAGTGTGTAGAGAGAGAGAGTGTAGAGAGAAAGAGTAGAGAGAGAGTGTAGAGAGAGAGAGTAGAAAGAGAGTAGAGAGAGTAGAGAAAGAGAGATAGTGTAGAGAGAGTAGAGAGAGGAGAGAGAGTGTAGAGAGAGTAGAGAGAGTAGAGAGTCGAAAGAGAGAGTAGATAGAGAGTCGAAAGAGACGAAAGAAAGAGAGTAGAGAGAGAGAGTAGAGAGAGAGACAGAGAGAGTAGAGAGAGAGACAGAGAGAGACAGAGAGAGAGTAGTGAGAGAGGGAGAGAGAGCGAGAGAGAGAGAGAAGCGGGGAGTGAAAGGAGAGCGTGAGTTCACATTAAATTAAATTGTCAGCAGCCATTTAGCAGTAAGCAGTGTTGAGATGAGACACTCACTTAGCGGAGGAGATGACCACAGAGTGTTGGTCAGAGTTGAGGATCTTGGTGAGATGGGCAGTTACCGAGTCTTCATATGCTGAGATCTGGAACTGGGGACACAGAGAGAGGAGAAAGGCAGAATTAGCAAAAAACTAAGCAAGGCCAGGGGGATACCGTTACATTATAAAACACCTCCAAATCTTAATGTGTCAGATGTTGTGTACCTGGCCGTCGTCCGTGTCGTCTGGCGTGACGGGCCCGCTGTGTTTGGAGGGGAGCTTTATCTCGTAGGTCATGATGCTCCAGCGGTCCAACATCTTGGTGCTGGCCCGCTCCAGTTTCTCCAAAATCTGGGGAAGCTGCGTGTCATCGTCACACGATGGGCCCCAGCCCAGCACCCGCGCCAGGTCATTTCCCGTGCCCAAGGGCAGCACTCCCAGCTGGCACTGGAGACAGAAAGAGAGGGGGGGAGAGAGTGAGAGGAAGTGTGTGTGTGGGAGACAGCGGGGGAGGGGGGGGGGGGGTTCTTACCTGTTTGTGGAGGTTGAGTTTGTCTATCTCAGAGAGGACCCAGCCGACACTCCCATCCCCTCCACACACCAGAATCCGGAAGTTATCAAACTTCTGAAAGAGACGCAGCCTGGAGAGCACACAGAGGAATGGTACTAGTGTCAGAGTCATTGAACAGTGTAGCTTCTGTCCCTGTTCTTCCCTGATCAGGGATATACATATACACATACGCATACATACATACATATAAATACACATACAGTACCAGTCAAACGTTTGGACACACTAAATATATATATATATATTTTATATTTGAGATTCTTCAAAGTAGCCACCCTTTGCCTTGACAGCTTTGCACACGCTTGGCATTCTCTCAACCAGTTTCATGATCAACCGTTCTCACAAAGACACAGTGGTTGGAACCAAGAATCTCACATTTGGACTCATCAGACCAAAGGACAGATTTCCACTTGCTTGTGTTTCTTGGCAAAGGCAAGTCTCTTCTTCTTATTCGTGTCCTTTAGTAGTGCTTTCTTAGCAGCAATTCGACCATGAGGGCCTGATTCACACAGTCTCCTTTGTACAGTTGATGTTGAGATGTGTCTGTTACTTGAACTCTGTGAAGCATTTATTCGGTGCTGCCATCTGAGGTGCAGTTAACTCTAATTAACCTATCCTATGCCGCAGAGGTAACTTCCTTTCCTGTGGCGGTCCTCATGAGAGGCAGTTTCATCATAGTGCTTGATGGTTTTTGCGAATGCACTTGAAGAAACTTTCAAAGTTCTTGAAATTTTCCAGGATTGACTGACCTTCATGTCTTAAAGTAATGATGGACTGTCATTTCTCTTTGCTTATTTGAGCTGTTCTTGCCATAATATGGACTTGGACTTTTACCAAATGGTATCCCACCCCTACTTGTCAAAAAACAACTAATTGACTCAAAAGCATTAAGGAAAGAAATTCCTCAAATTAACTTTTAACAAGGCACACCTGTTCATTGAAAGGCATTCCAGGTGACTACCTCATGAACCTGGTTGAGAGAACGCCAAGCGTGTGCAAAGCTATCATCAAGGCAAAGGGTGTCTACTTTAAAGAATCTCAAATATAAAATACATTTTGATTTGTTTAAAAAAAAATTGGTTACTACATGATTCCATATGTGTTATTTCATATTTGTGATGTCTTCAGTATTATTCTACAATGTGGAAAATAGTAAAAATAAAGAAAAACCCTTGAACGTGTAGGTGTGTCCAAACGTTGACTGGTACTGTGTACATATCTTTATAAAAGTATGTTTTCCTTCATTATTTTACAATTTACTCCTAATTGGAGTAAACAAATTAACAACAACCCGTAGGCTTCTACTTCCAGCTTATACATACTATATACATTTTACGGACACAGTATATTTTACATTAGTATCTTGTTGTTATTAGTCCCACCTTTCAGCTCCATTCAACTCGTTCCATCTCTCTTAACACCATCCCTATTGGGTTTCTATTTGCCATATATTTTTTCAACTGTGCTGCGATGTTTCACAAATGTTTCTACAGATTGTAAATTTAAGACAAATAGTTTTGCTAAAATAATTCTTACATTTTTTTATCCATTGACTATGACTTTTCAAATCACCCAGTATTTGCTATCTGCAGAGTTAGCTCCAGGTAAGTGTTGCAATTCTTCAGCCATTCCTGGACGTGTGACTAAAAACAAGCTACAGTACCAAAATAAATGATCTAATGACTCTGTCTCTTTGCAGCAAAATCTGCAGAGCTGTGAAGGTTGTATCCCCCCGTACATACAATTGAAGTCGGAAGTTTACATACACCTTAGCCAAATACATTTAAACTCAGTTTTTCACAATTCCTGACATTGAATCCTGGCAAAATTCCCTGTCTTAGGTCAGTTAGGATCGCCACTTTATTTTAAGAATGTGAAATGTCAGGATAATAGTAGAGAGAATGATTTATTTCAGCTTTTATTTCTTTCATCACATTCCCAGTGGGTCAGAAGTTGACATACACTCAATTAGTACATGATAGCATTGCCTTCAAATTGTTTAACTTGGGTCAAACGTTTGGGGTAGCCTTCCACAAGCTTCCCACAATAAGTTGGGTGAATTTTGGCCCATTCCTCCTGACAGAGCAGGAGTAACTGAGTCAGGTTTGTAGGCCTCCTTGCTCGCACACGCTTTTTCAGTTCTGCCCACAAATGTTCTACAGGATTGAGGTCTGTGCTTTGTGATGGCCACTCCAATACCGTGACTTTGTTATCCTTAAGCCATTTTGCCACAACTTTGGAAGTATGCTTGGGGTCATTGTCCATTTGGAAGACACATTTGCGACCAAGCTTTAACTTCCCGACTGATGTCTTGAGATGTTGCTTCAATATATCCACCTCATTTTCCTCCCTCATTCATCCCATCTATTTTGTGAAGTGCACCAGTCACTCCTGCAGCAAAGCACCCCCAAAACATGATGCTGCCACCCCCGTGGTTCACAGTTGGGATGGTGTTCTTCGACTTGCAAGCCTCCCCCTTTTTCCTCCAAACATAACGATGGTCATTATGGCCAAACAGTTCTATTTTTGTTTCATCAGACCAGATTAAATTTCTCCAAAAAGTACGATCTTTGTCCCAATGTGCAGTTGCCAACCATACTCTGGCTTATTTATGGCGGTTTTGGAGCAGTGGCTTCAGGTTATGTCAATATAGGACTCGTTATATAGGACTCATTTTACTGTGGATATACTTTTGTACCTGTTTCCTCCAGTGTGTTCACAAGGTCCTTTGCTGTTGTTCTGGGATCTGGGAGTTGAGTATCTGGAGCATCAACATTTGTGGGTTCGATTACAGGCTCAAAATAGCCAGAAACTCATCAGTCTATGCTTGTTCTGAGAAATGAAGGCTATTCCATGCGAGAAATTGCCAAGAAACTGAAGATCTCGTACGACGCTGTGTACTACTCCCTTCACAGAACAGCGCACACTGGCTCTAACCAGGATAGAAAGAGGTGTGGGAGGCCCTGGTGCACAACTGAGCAAGAGGACAAGTACATTAGAGTGTCTAGTTTGAGAAACAGACGCCTCACAAGTCCTCAACTGGCAACTTCAATAAATAGTACCAGCAAAACACCAGTCTCAACATCAACAGTGAAGAGGCGACTCCAGGATGTTGGTGTTTTGCTGGTACTAAAATATGTAAGGAGCACAATCCATGGCTACAAAGCTAGCTGGCTAGCTAGCTACCTTCTCTGTAAGTTTGCTTGACGTACTAAAAAGTAATAGAAACAAGTTGAGAAAAAAGTAACAAAAAGTAATGTGTTCTATTATCTTCTGAATCATTTTGTATCTCCTGCCTTGAATTTAGCAGTTCTTTCTGACGATCTCCCAAAATAAATGTGATTTCTTTGACAAGACGTTCAGTCAGTGAATCAGGCTGGAACAAAATTACAAATCATTTATTGACTGCAAATTGACAGCAAGAAGCCCAAACTGATATAATATTTGACTAAAACATAATCATTTCAAAACTTGCTTGCATTTGTAAACCATCAGATTTGCCGCTCTATTATGCGTGGGAATACTTTTTTTTTTACTAGCGATGCCAAGCGGTTTCCACTAGCCAAGCCGACTCACCCTAGATGTGGTCCGCCATTGACCAGGTCAAACACCTGAGCAGGGTTGAGGAGCTGCTTGAAACGTCGGAGGAATTTAACCCCTTGGTTGTCTCCACTCTTGGAGTTGACGAAGACCAGCAGAGGACTGGCGCAGGACGGAGGACAGGTGGCCTTCCAGAAGCCTGAGCACAAATACACAAAAAAAACTGTTATTACATTGAATGAAAAAGTGAATTATATTTAACTAAGCAAGTCAGTTATGAACAAATTCTCATTTTCAATGACGGCCTAGGAATGGTGGGTTAACTGCCTTGTTCAGGGGCAGAACAACAGATTTCGACCTTGTCAGCTCGGGATTCGATCTTGCAACCTTCCGGATACGAGTCCAACGCTCTAACCACTAGGCTATCTGCCACCCCATGAATGAAGGTTTGAATGACTGAATGGATTGATGAATAGATAGATTAATGAATCTGTGCTCAAATATTAAGAGTACTAGCCAATTCTAGTAGTAAATAAAATGCAGACGTGATCTGATAAACGGTACGGAACAATTGTAGATGGTGATACACTGTAGATAGGACATCAGGAGCAATTACATGAATACTTGTTCATCTCTACCACATTTATCACGTTGTTTATCACTGTCAAATCCACTGGTTAATCCAAAGTGTATTAACAATATCCAGACTCTGAGCCGTGTCACAGTGACTAATAGAAGGGATATGAGAAGACGAAGATATGAAAAGAAAAGAGAGATTCTACTGTGCTGGATCACCCATTAACTACTGTATCATAACACCCACACGCTGCAACATCATTGAGGCATCAAAGTGTGTGTGTGTGTGTGTGTGTGTGTATGTGTGTGTTTGTGTGTATCACAGTACTGAGTCAGGCTGTGCAGTTGTGTGTGGCATGTGCGGTATTAGCACACATTCTAAGCAGGAGACACACTGTGGACAACGAGCCTGTGCGTTTATAGGATTTATCATATGGCAGATTGTGTGTGTGTGTGTGTGTGCGTGTGTGTGTGTGTGTGTGTGTGCTTGCGCGGGGGCGGATGGTGACAGTCCCCAGGGGTGCTGCCATCCACACTCTCATTCTCTCTTCCTTCACTCTCTTTCTGTCATTCCTTTCTCCCTCTCTCTATCCCCCTCTCTTTGTCCTTTGCTCTCTCCATCCTCCACATCTCTTTGCTTCTCTTTTCTCTCTATCATTATTTTACCCTTCTCATTTTGCCTCTCTTCTCATTCCATCTTTCTATCCCTCTCTCTCTCTTTGCCACCTTCTCTCTCTCTCTCTCTCTCTAATCTTGGCAGCGGCGGAGCAGAGATGGGAGAGGAGAGGGGGAGGAAAGTCACAACGTTTCAGCACGTGCCACAGTCAGCTAGCAGCCAATTAGATTAGAGCCCTCTCAAGCCTGCACTGGGACGAAGGCAAATCCTGGCATGTGGAGGGGGGAGGGGTTAAATACATTGAATAGGGAGAGGAAGATATTTGGAAGAACGAGAAGGAGAGGAAAAGAGGGAGAGGGGAAGACATGGTGAGAGAAGGGAGGGAGACATGGGGATATATGGGGAGACAGAGGGGGAGGGGCAGAGATAGAGGGAGAGAGAGGGGCGGGAACAGAGAGAGAGGGAGATATAGGAGCGGGAACAGAGAGAGGGAGCTATAGGAGAGGGGACAGAGAGAGTGAGCTATAGGAGAGGGAACAGAGATAGAGGGAGATAGAGGGGCGGGAACAGAGAGAGAGGGAGATATATGAGCGGGAACAGAGAGAGGGTGCTATAGGAGAGGGAACAGAGATAGAGGGAGATAGGGGGCGGGAACAGAGAGAGGGAGCTATAGGAGAGGAAATAGAGATAGAGGGAGATAGAGGGGCGGGAACAGATATATAGGGGCGGGAACAGAGAGAGAGGGAGATAGAAGGGCGGGAACAGAGAGAGGGAGCTATAGGAGAGGGAACAGAGATAGAGGGAGATAGAGGGGCGGGAACAGAGATATAGGGGCGGAAACAGAGAGAGGGACCTATAGGAGACAGAACAGAGATAGAGGGAGATAGGGGGCGGGAACAGAGAGAGGGAGCTATAGGAGAGGAAATAGAGATAGAGGGAGATAGAGGGGCGGGAACAGATATATAGGGGCGGGAACAGAGAGAGAGGGAGATAGAAGGGCGGGAACAGAGAGAGGGAGCTATAGGAGAGGGAACAGAGATAGAGGGAGATAGAGGGGCGGGAACAGAGATATAGGGGTGGGAACAGAGAGAGAGGGAGATGGAGGGGCGGGAACAGAGATAGTGGGAGATAGAGGGGGAGCAGAGGGGTAAGTAGAGATATTTGTAGCTCAAATTCCTCTCATTTCTCATCCAATCATCTCTTTATTCTTTTGATGCTCCTTTCTTCTTCCACACCTTTCCAAGTTAGTCAATATAATCACCCTCAGAACGACTCTGTGTTTGTGTGTGTGTGTGTGCACCTGCCTGAAATATCTATTTGATATACCCGTCAATACAATACCAACGCACAATTTCCTGATACGCACGCACACGCACACACACACACATACATACACACACACACACACACACACACACACGCACACACACACACATACATACACATTGGTGGGAGCAAGCAAGAGAGTGTATAAATTCCACACCAGAAGGTGATATTTAGTATTAGAGTGAAAACACTAATATTTACATTCCTCTTCCATAGTTTCCATCACATGATACAGCTTTATACAGCACCATAATCTGGGTTGTGTCCATTAGGAACCAAAGGGAAGAAAGGGGACTTAAACAGGAAGGGACTACCTGGACTTATCCTATTAGAAATGCTTATTTCCTCAGCACAACATTTAACAATTATTTCCATTATGCTCCCTAATGAATACAATGCTGGGATGTGTGTGTGTGTGTGTGTGTGTGTGTGTGTGTGTGTGTGTGTGTCTGGAGAATGATACATTTTTCTCTGTTTTAATCATCCCCCGGTCATTCTGAGAGGAAATTAGCAAAGCCAATGAGGCGACTCCTTTATAACATTCATCTGCACTGCAATTCACTCCACTTTCCACCAGTCAGTAATACATGTTTTATTGAAGAAAGAATAATGTCATTGAGAACTCTCATTCTCCATTTGGGTGTAGAGACATCCTATGTGACTACACTATTCCTTGTCTCAGGATGGTAAGTTGGTGTGGGGGCTGTGCTTTGACAAAGTGGGTGGGGTTATATCCTTCCTGTTTGGCCCTGTCCGGGGGTATCATCGGATGGGGCCACAGTGTCTCCTAACCCCTCCTGTCTCAGCCTCCAGTATTTATGCTGCAGTAGTTTATGTGTCGGGGGGCTCGGGTCAGTTTGTTATATCTGGAGTACTTCTCCTGTCTTATCCGGTGTCCTGTGTGAATTTAAGTATGCTCTCTCAAATTCTCTCTTTCTTTCTCTCTCTCGGAGGAGCTGTGCCCTTGGACCATGCCTCAGGACTAGCTGGCATGATGACTCCTTGCTGTACCCAGTCCACCTGGCTGTGCTGCTGCTCTAGTTTCAACTGTTCTGCCTGCGACTATGGAATTCTGACCTGTTCACCGGACGTGCTACCTGTCCCAGACCTATTATTTGACCATGCTGGTCATTTATGAACATTTGAACATCTTGGCCATGTTCTGTTATAATCTCCACCCGGCACAGCCAGAAGAGGACTGGCCACCCCTCATAGCCTGGTTCCTCTCTAGGTTTCTTCCTAGGTTTTGGCCTTTCTAGGGAGTTTTTCCTAGCCAACGTGTTTCAACACCTGCATTGCTTGCTGTTTGGGGTTTTAGGCTGGGTTTCTGTACAGCACTTTGAGATATCAGCTGATCTAAGAAGGGCTATATAAATACATTTGATTTGATTTGATATTCTGTAAGCCTTTCCTGGAAAGGCTTACAGATATGCAATATGGCCCATTGTAATGAAGTGTGTGTGTGTGTATGTTTATGTGTGTGTACCATCCGAGTCGATGCTGTTGAGAGCAGTAGGAGGGATGATGGAGACTTTACACTGGCCCAGGGGACATTTCCTGGGGTACAAGTCCATACAAGCTGTGTGTACCTGGAAAAACACAGAGTTTGTGTTAGAACACACACACACACACACACCATACACACAGACACACACTCCACACGCACACACTCACCATGGCCTTGCACCAGAGGCAGCGCCAGTCCTGCAGTCGGAGCACGCTGCCACACGTCTTGTCACACACAGCACACTTGGCACTAACAGGCAGGTTCCCCTCCAGCCACTGGTGGGGCATGGCAATCTACAGGACAGGAGGAGAGAGTCAGTCAGGTACAACGTTTATCAGGGGTAGAAATATATTATTCTATTTTCTATCTTCTCGTGCCATCAGTTGCTGACACACACACACACACACACACACACACACACAAGTATGTACACAAGGACACACACACACACACAGATATACAGTGCCTTTGGAAAGTATTCAGACCACTTGACATTTTCCACATGTTGTTAAATCCTCAGCAATCTATTCAAAATAGCCCATAATGACAAAGCGAAAACAGGTTTTTAGAAATGTTTGCAAATTTCTTACAACTAAAAAACAGAAATACGTTTGGAAAGGCATGGAAGAAGTTTGGAACCACCATGGCTGCCCGGCCAAATTGAGCAATATGGGGAGAAGGGCCTTGGTCAGGGAGGTGACCAAGAACCCGATGGTCACTCTGACAGAGCTCTAGAGTTCCTCTGTGGAGATGGGAGAACCTTCCAGAAGGACAACCATCTCTGCAACACTGCACCAATCAGCCCTTTACGGTGACCAGACGGAAGCCACTCCTCAGTAAAAGGTACATTACAGCCCGCTTTGTGTTTGCCAAAAGACACCTAAACAAGATTCGAAACAAGTTTCTCTGGTCTGATGAAACCAAGATTGAATTATTTGGCCTGAATGCCAAGCGTCACGTCTGGAGGAAGCCTGGCAACATCCCTACGTTGAAGCATGGTGGTGGCATCATCATGCTGTGGGGATGTTTTTCAGAGGCAGGGACTGGGAGACTAGTCAGGATTATTGGAAAGATGAACAAAGAAAAGTACAGAGAGATCCTTAATAAAAACCTGCTCCAGAGCAATCAGGTCTTCAGACTGGGGCAAAGGTTCACCTTCCAACAGTACAACGACCCTAAGCACACAGCCAAGACAATGCAGGAGTGGCTTCGGGACAAGTCTCTAAATGTCCTTGAGTGGCCCAGCCAGAGCCTGAACTTCAACCTGATCGAACATCTCTGGAGAGACCTGAAAACAGCTGTGCAGCAAAGCTTCCCATCCAACCTGACAGAGCTTGAGAAGATCTGCATAGAAGAATGTGAGAAACTCCCCAAATACAGGTGTGCCAAGCTTGTAGCGTCATACCCAAGAAGACTCGATAACGTAATGGCTACCAAAGGTGCTTCAACAAAGTCCTGAGTAAAGGGTCTGAATACTTACGTAAATGTATATTTCAGTTTTTTGCTTTGTCATTATGAGGTATTGTGTGTAGATTGATGAGGGGGGGGAACAATTGAATCAATTTTAGAATAAGGATGTAACGTAACAAAATGTGGAAAAAGACAAGGGGTCTGAATACTTTCCAAAGGAACTGTACATGAATACACACCCACACACTCACCCCATCCTCGTCTTCGATGATGTCTTTCCCTATGGAGGCCAGTGTGGTCCATTTGCAGTTGTTGGTGGCCCTGACGGCACACCGCTTGTGAGCTTTGAATTTACACACTGGAAAACAAACGCAAATGACAAACACACCCCGTTAGTCTGGTCAACAATAGCAACAACACAGAGCATCACGTTCAACACCACAGTGAGAGAGGTTGATGAGAATGGGTTTGCCAGCATGGTGTATAAACAGACAGAGGAGAGGTGTTTGGTGAAAATGTGCTTCAGTCCCCAGTGCTAACCCTGCCTGGCGAGTGTGTCTCAAAATACACAACGAGAGCAGGGACTGTCCCGTGACTGAGCCCCATCCTAAGCGTGCTCTCTCTCTCTGTCATTTGGTCATTTTGCCATGTCTGCCGGTGTGTTTAACAGAAAGAGGACCAGAGCCAATCATAATTCTATCCCCAGCCCTTTGTACCTGTGTGCTTGCGTGTGAGCCCCTACATATCAAATACACCAGATAAGTACAGTGGAATGTTTTACAGGGTCAACTATAGTAGGAAGATGCCCCTGAATCAAACTGGGGTTAGGTGCTTTGCTCAAGGGCACATCGACAGATGTTTCACCTCGTCTGCTCGGGAATTCAAACCGACAACCTTTCGGTTACTGGCCCAACCGCCAGGCTACCTGCCGCCCTGCCGTACAGTACCATGGTAGCACTTAATTGTACCCTACTGAAATTGCCAGATTTTTATGAGGTAAAATGGTAATTATACAGTAATAGCCTATGAAGCTATTTTTTTAGGGGTTTGACAAGCATAGGCATAATTTGGTACAATTGTGTTGAATTAGGTACCAGAGAGTACCTATTGCTACCGCGCACCAAAATACTAGGATCCACTGCATAAAAATACATCACCACTCACATCACCAGGAAGGCAAGTGTCAGAGGCCCAGAATATACCGTCTGTATCCCTGTCACGAGCCTACCGGCTGCTCAAAACAATGTGAACTGTAAAACCCAATTCTGTATGCATGAGAGGAACCTGAGTAAGAGAGGGACTATGGAACATACTCTTGTGGAAAACTCCAAATTCTGCCACCACAATACTGTACATCTATGCATACAGTCTATAAATGAGGGCCAGTCTGTAAGGCACTTACTGTGTGTGGCTTTGTATAAGAGCGGTCTGCTAAATGGACACTGAATACTTTATATCTCGCCACCACAGTTAGTGGAGGAAGCCCAAAATGTATCCTGAAAAGATATATAAACATGACATGTAAAGTGTTGGTCCCATGTTTCATGAGCTGAAATAAAAGCTCAGAGAAATGCTCCATGTGGCAAAAAAGCGTATTTCTCTCAAATGTTTTGCACAAATTTGTTTACATCCCTGTTTAGTGAGCATTTCTCCTTTGCCAAGATAATCCATCCACCTGACAGGTGTGGCAAATGATACTGACTGGTTTTCTGGTCCACGGCCCTACCTTTTAAAAAACCAACATCTGTGACCAAGATGCACATCTGTATTCCCAGTCATGTGAAATCCATAGATTAGGGACCGAATACATTCATTTCAATTGACTGATTTCCTCATATGAACTGTAACTCAGTAAAAATCTTTGAATATGTTGCATGTTGCATTTATATTCTTGTTCAGTGTATGTATATTCATTATGGATGAGGAGGCACTTATCAGCCAACCATAAAATGACTGGACTTGGAAAGTTCCACTACAGAAACAACACGCAGATACAAACACATGCACCCCATGCAGGCACGTGCGGACACACAAACACACACACGAGACTAATTGGCCAGTGCCACCGCTTGTCATTGGCAGACTGTGATAAACATTGTGTTTCTCTTCAAGTCGTGAAATGTTCTACTAAATGCATTTAGAGTTAGATTAGAGAAACATTGATTGCAGACGGATACGAGATGTTTGTTTTGAGAGAGATCGTCTTCCTGGTTTCAGACTGTTTGTAGCCAGGGGATGGTTGGGGAGGCGTGTGTGTGACACATACATCAATTCCTATCGATCGTCCTGTGCAGGAAATCGAAGTAAAACATAAGCAGCTCTGATTGCTGTGAAACCGTCTGTCTAGCTGTTCTCACCACTTAAGAATCTCTCTCTCTCTCACTCACACACACACACACACACACACACACACACACACACACACACACACACACACACACACACACACACACACACACACACACACACACACACACACACACACACACACACATCAAGCTGTGTCTGTACAGTAGGTGTTGCTTTATCAGTTGAAATATAGAGATCAGCACATGGTCCAATGTCCCAAAAAGGAGACAAAAATAGTGAAAGCAATGTTCTTTACAAAAGCGTTCTTCCATGAAGCCACAACATTGCAATCAGAATGAATCAGAAGAAGCTAATGATCCGATACCCTAGACAAGGCAAATTCAAATCTGAACCTGGAAGCCAGTTCCATTTCTGATTTTTATCTTAACCCTCTAATCAAGGACTGAGGCGGAGAGGGAGAGAGAGAGAGACACCCTTTATTAGACTGTCTGACGGCCACACACACACACACACAGCCTCTTGAATATTAGGACTGAATATGTTCTTCTCCCTAACAGATGAAGTATCCCTTGTGCTGTTGTCTGCACTTGTTAATGCGTGTGCAATGTTGTGCTATTGCCATAGATCTCTCTTCGTGTATCATGGTGGCATTGCTCCTGTAAGTTGCTCTGGATGAGAGCTGCTAAATGACTAAAATGTCAACATAAAATGATGTATCTGTGCTGTTGCCAAGTGTGTTCTGTCTATGTTGTCCGTCTTGTCTCTCCGTTTTAATCCCTGCCCCACAGGAGGCCTTTTTGTCTTTTTCCAGGCTGTCATTGTAAATAAGAATTTGTTTTTAATTTACCTTAATGGTAAAATAAAGGTTATAGTACATGCAGTACCCGTCAAAGGTTTGGACACACCTACTCATTCAAGGGTTTTTCTTTATTTTCCACATTGTAGAATGATAGTGAAAACATCAAAACTATGAAATTACACATATGGAATCATGTAGTAACCAAAAAAGTGTTAAACAAATGAAAATATATTTTATATTTGAGATTCTTCAAAGTAGCCACCCTTTGCCTTGATGTCAGCTTTGCACACTCTTGGCATTCTCTCAACCAGCTCCATGAGGTAGTCACCTCGCATGCATTTTAATTAACAGGTGTGCCTTGTTAAAAGTTCATTTGTAGAATTTCTTTCCTTCTTTTGAGCCAATCAGTTGTGTTGTGACAAGGTAGGGGTGGTATACAGAAGGTAGCCCTATTCGGTAAAAGACCAAGTCCATATTATGGAAAGAACTTTGAAAGTTTCTGCAAGTGCAGTCGCAAAAACCGTCAAGCACTATGATGAAACTGGCTCTCATGAGGTCCGCCACAGGAAAGGAAGACCCAGAGTTACCTCTGCTGCAGAGGATAAGTTCATAAGAGTCAACTAAACCTCAAATTGCAGCCCAAATAAATGCTTCATAGTTAAAGTAAGACACATCTCAACATCCATTATTCAGAGGAGACTGTGTGAATCAGGCCTTCATGGTCGAATTGCTGCAAAGAAATCACTACTAAAGGACACCAATAAGAAAAAGAGACTTGCTTGGGCCAAGAAACACGAGCAATGGACATTAGACTGGTGGAAATCTGTCCTTTGGTCTGATGAGTCCAAATTTGAGATTTTTGGTTCCAACATCTGTGTCTTTAAGCGAAGCAGAGTAGGTGGTTCCCACCGTGAAGCATGGAGGAGGAGGTGTGATGGTGTGGGGTGCTTTGCTGGTGACACTGTCAGTGATTTATTTAGAATTCAAGGCACACTTAACCAGCATAGCTACTAAAGCATTCTGCAGCAATACGCCATCCCATCTGGTTTGCGCTTAGAGACTATTATTTGTTTTCAACAGGACAATGACCCAAAACACCCCTCCAGGTTGTGTAAGGGCTATTTGACCAAAGAGAGTGATGGATTGCTGCATCAGATGACCTGGCCTCCACAATCACCTGACCTCAACCCAATTAAGATGGTTTGGGATGAGTTGGACCGCAGAGTGAAGGAAAAGCAGCCAACAAGTGCTCAGCATATGTGGGAACTCCTTCAAGACTGTTGGAAAAGCATTCCCCATGAAGCTGGTTGAGAGAATGCCAAGAGTGTGCAAAGCTGTAATTAAAGGCAAAGGGTGGTTACTTTGAAGAATTTAAAATCTAAAACATGTTTTGATTTATTTAACACTTTTTTGGTTACTTTGTGATTCCATGAGTGTTATTTCATAGTTGTGATGTTTTCACTATCATTCTACAATCTAGAAAATAGTACAAATAAAGAAAAATCCTTGAATAAGTAGGTGTGTCCAAACTTTTGACTGGTACTGTATATGATTCATACCTAACAAGTTTAATCAGCACAACTGAATTAATAGAAAAGAGTGGGAATGACGCAACTGCCACTGTTTCATTGGGCTCTGTTTTAGACTGCTCCATCTATTCACACCTAAGCTGCAAAGGAACAGTATAACCAACCATTTTTATACCAGTACTATTTATACACCACTTCCTGGTTTCATATAAGGAGCCTGTGAGTCAGACAACCATAATGAACACCATATGAATATGAATCTAATGCTAATTAGCCTATAGCGTTCACATCATCTGCAAGTGTGTGTGTTCGTGTGTGATTAGTCTGACCTTCCTCATCATCTCAAACCATAAAACATGTATAATGTAGAAGACTGCAGATGGGAGAGACAGACATTATACTAGGGTTACATGTATGGAGCAGTCTATGAGCCACACACCACACACCCCACACACACGCCACACACACACATCCATGATAGCCTTTGAGGAGGCTTCAAGGAGGAAGCCCTTCATTTCAGAGCAATTAATGGGTTATCATTAGCCTCTCACAGTAGGCTAGCCAGCAAAGAAGACACTACAACGTCTAGGACAAATTGTACGCTCTTCTCAACCCACAACTTATTTCTCCAGCGAATACACCAATCCCCTATCATTCAGCTCCTGCACAGCTCTGCCCTACTATACTATACTTAATCGATCCGGAGGGAAACAAAGCATAAAGTAGTATTGAATGGATACTTAAATTGAACTGCCCCCAGCCCTGCCCTTCTATGAGCTTATAGACCTATTCTCTGGATGGTGTGGGCTTGTTGCGAATTTATACTCCACAGGGAGCGAAGAGGAAAAAGTAAGTAAGTCATATTCCCCATTGTACAGCCCCAGTCCTATATCTCCACTCCCCTCCACCTGCCCAGGACTGATTGAAACTACCACAGCCCAAGAGGGACACACAAAGCAGTGGCATGCTTCTTGCTGGTCCATTAATGAGTAGATGGAGAGACGTGGGAGGAGGGATGGACAGATAGTTGAGAAGGAGAGGTGATAGGAGAGATAAAACAGAGATGTGTGTGTGTGTGTACGTGAGACTCTTACCTTCGCAGGACAGGCCGTGGGAAGTGACGCCAGAGAGGCTGTCTCTACAGACGTTACAGAAGGTGGGGCGTGCGTGGGAGCAGGCATACCAGTTGTGCATCCCTGAGAAATGTTCCACATTAAACTGTGCTGTCTGGCAAACGAAAGGTTAAATCAGGTTGGCAACACCAGGATATACAGTCAGGCACTATACTTTACACATTAGGCTCCATTTTGCTCATGTTAAAAAACACAGACAGAGAAATAACCATAACATTTGGAAAAGACAGAATGGCACAAATTACCCTAAAGGCATAGTGCAGTCAAAAACGTGATTTCCTGTGTTTTGTAGATATTTTTACACTATGAGGTTGGAATAATACTGTGAAATTGTGGAAATTATGATAATGCCTTTTTAGTGTAAGAGCTGTTTGAAATGACCGCCTGAAATTTCAGCCTGTTTTAGGATGGAGTTTTGGCCTTCCATGGTGACATCAACATGCGGTAAATTAGTTAACAGTTGTGGGGGAAAAGTACCCAATTGTGATAACTGAGTAAAATTATAGATACAGTACATTAGCAGAAAGTTACTCAAGTAAAAACTAAAGTCACCCAGTAAAATACTACTTGAGTAAAAGTCAAAAAGTATTTGGTTCTAAATATACTTAAGTATCAAAAGTAAATGTAATTGCTAAAATTTCTTGCTTCGAGGCAAGCAACACTGAAGCATGCATGAGAGTACCAATTTTTCCGGACGACTGTGTGATCACGTTCGCCGTAGCCGATGTGAGCAAGACCTTTAAACAGGTCAACATTCACAAGGCCTCAGGGCCAGACGGATTACCAGGACGTGTACTCCGAACATGCGCTGACCAACTGGCAAGTGTCTTCACTGACATTTTCAACCTGTCCCTGGCCAAGTCTGTAATACCTACATGTTTCAAGCAGACCACCATAGTCCCTGTGCCTAAATGACTACCGAACCGTAGCACTCACATCTGTAGCCACAAAGTGCTTTTAAAGGCTGGTCATGGCTCACATCAACACCATCATCCTAGAAACCGTAGACCCACTCCAATTTGCATACCGCCCCAACAGATCCACAGATGACGCAATCTCTATTGCACTCAACACTGCCCTTTCCCACCTGGACAAAAGGAACACCTACGTGAGAATGCTATTCATTGACTACAGCTCAGCATTCAACACCATAGTTCCCTCAAAGCTCATCACTAAGCTAAGGACCCTGGGACTAAACACCTCCCTCTGCAACTGGATCCTGGACTTCCTGATGGGCCGCCACCAGTTGGTAAGGATAGGTAACAACACATCTGCCATGCTGATCCTCAACACAGGGGCCCCTCAGGGGTGCATGTTTTGTACCCTCATTCCCTGTTCACCTATGACTGCGTGGCCAAGCACGACTCGAACACCATCCTTAAGTTTGCCAACGACACAACAGTGGTCGGCCTGATCACGACAATAATGAGACAGACTTTAGGGAGGAGGTCAGAGACCTGGCAGTGTGGTGCAAGGTAAACAAACTCTCCCTCAACGTGATCAAGACAAAGGAGATGATCGTGGACTACAGGAAAAGGAGGACCGAGCATGCCCCCATTCTCATCGACGGGGATGTAGTCCAGACACACTAAGACAATCTTGAAGAGGGTACGACAACGCCGATTACCACTCAAGAGACTGAAACAGATTTGGCATGGGTCCTCAGATCCTCAAAAATGTTCAAAGACTCCAGCCACCCTAGTTACAGACTGTTCTCTCTGCTACCACACGGCAAGCGGTACTGGAGAGCCAAGTCTAGGTCCAAAAGGTTTCTTAACAGCTTCTACCCCCATAAGACTGCTGAACAGACTGCTGAACAGACTGCTGAACCCCAACGGCATCCTTTGTTTACGCTGCTGCTACGTGCAGTTTATTATCTATGCATAGTCACTTTACCCCTACCTACATCTACAGGACCAGTCAAAAGTTTGAACACACCTAATCATTCAAGGGTTTTTCTTTATTTTTTAATATTAATTGTGAAAACTTCAAAACTATGAAATAACACATATGGAATCACAAAGTAACCAAAGAAGTGTTATGAAATAAAAAATATATTTCATATTTGAGATTCTTCAAAGTAGCCACCCTTTGCCTTGATGACAGCTTTGCACACTCTTGGCATTCTCTCAACCAGCTTCATGGGGAATGCTTTTCCAACAGTCTTGAAGGAGTTCCCACATACGGTGAGCACTTGTTGGTTGCTTTTCATTCACGCTGCGGTCCAACTCATCCCAAACCATCTCAATTGGGGTCGGGTGATTGTGGAGGCCTGGTCATCTGATGCAGCACTCCATCACTCTCCTTCTTGGTCAAATAGCCCTTACACAACCTGGAGGTGTCTTTTGGGTCATTGTCCTGTTGAAAAACAAATGATAGTCCCACTAAGCGCATACCAGGTAGGATGGCATATCACTGAAGAATGCTGTGGTAGTCATGACAATGACCCAAAACAGGTCCAGGCTATGTTAGGGCTATTTGACCAAGGAGAGTGATGGAGTGCTGCATCAGATGGAGTGCTGCATCAAACGTATTCCTCATGAAACTGGTTGAGAGAATGCCAAGAGTGTGCAAAGCTGTCATCAAGGCAAAGGGTGGCTACTTTGAAGAACCTCAAATCTAAAATATATTTTGATTTATTTAACACCTTTTATGGTTACTACATGATTCCATATGTGTTATTTCAGAGTTTTGATGTCTTGTGTAGAAAATAGTTTCTCAATGTAGAAAATAGTAAAAAAAAAAAGAAAGAAAGAAAAACCCTGGAATGAGTAGGTGTATCCAAACTTTTGACTGGTACTGACATATTACCTCAATAACCTGGGCTAACCTATACCCCCACACATTGACTCGGTACCGGTACCCCCTGTATATAGCCCCGTTATTGTTATTTCATTGTTGATCTTTTGTTTTTTACTTTAGTTCATTTATTAAATATTTGTATCTTATTTTTATTTTTCTTAAAACTGCATTGTTGGTTATGGGCTTATGGTCTAAACCTGCTGTATTCGGCACTAAATGTGATAAATAACATTTGATTTGCATTTGAATTGCGTGCAACGCATTTTCACACCCTTTACTGAAACGAATATTTCTCAAAGACATAGTTAAAGAAAAGTTACAAATTGCTTTCCACGAATTGCACTGCAGTGTACACTGTACAATGTTTTTACACAGCGAGTTCTCTTTGGGGTGAGCAAAACAGAGCCTATACACAAGCATTTTACACAAGCATTTGCAAACATTGACTTAATTTGACATTCTTTTACTATACTTTATACAATAATTTGATATTTTTACAATGTAAATTAGAAGAAGGCTTTAACCATAGGTCAATAAACAAAGTCTTTACCTAAAGGGATAGTGCGACATTTTGGCAACTACTTGACAGCAGCTTTGTAAGACTAGAACTGAGCAATCTTTAGAGTAGTTAGAAGGGCTTTTCCCTGCTTTTGAGAGGGGCTAGCTAGTTGTTCCTGGAGACAATCATTTAGCAATGGCACAGAAACTACATTCAAACTGCACACAGAGATATTATCTGACTCTGGGTGACTAGAAAAAAAGCACTTCATTACCAAAATGTCCCACTATCTATTTAACATAAGCTTTTGGATTCATACCACACAGACAAACATACCATCTATCCTTTCCGCCCTATTAGAATTGTAACCTGTGGTTCCAACATGGGAGTATAGTTTCCTGAACCTGTAGCTCTACTCTATTGCTCTGGGGTGCTACTGCATTGCAGTGGAGAGGAGAGGAGAGGGGGCAGAGATGGAAACAATCTTATGTCATCTTTCATTCCCAAATCAAAGGCTTTAATATGCAGTGCTGGCATTCTACCGTATATTCTTTATCTACCCGGAGACAAGCGTAGCAGTCAACCGCTATCAACAGTAATATGTTTCTTGTCAAGGCAAAACATTTTAAAAAATGATCCTTTTTAGAGGCTTTTATAATCATCTTGATGTTTGTTAAGTTGAGATTTTACAATGATTGTTTTTAAGTGTGAATATCAAAGATCCACTCTTATTTTTCTGTTGTAATAACATTAAATGGTTGGTTAGAGAGGATACTGGCGTTGTGTGTTTTTCACACGGGGAAAAACACGTGAATTTGACATGCGATCACGTTTCCTGTAGTCTCGCGTGAGCACGCGATTTTATGTGAAGTTCATGTGATAACATGTGTCAACATGTCAAAGCAACGTGTGATAGTATGAAACTACATATGAGAAAACTTCCTCTAGTGAAACAAATGTGACGAGATGGAGATGAAAAATGTCAACATGTTGGAACCATGAAACTACAGGTGACATTTGAACGTTTTTTCACATGTAAAACCGCAAATTCGATTTTCACACGTGAAACTGCACATTTGAATACAGGTGAACATATGGTTTCACGTGAACAACTAACTGACCTCACGTCTCTTGTTTTCACAAGTGGATATTTCAGCTCCACATGTGCAAATGTGATATCAAAAAAGTGTGATTGCACATGTGAAAATGCACATTTCACAAGTGTTTATTTGTCAGGAAAGTAATTAAATGGTATGGAGGTTTAAGGTAAGTGGTACACTGTTCAGATAAAATAGTGTAAACATCTCTAATCAATACATTTATATTTGACATGGTCACTTAGTGCTGAATTTTCAATATGACAATATGACCCCACCTGAGCTCTCAACCTCTGGATTTGGGGTATGCTGATCTTTCTGCTGCGCCACAAAGTGCCCTACAGATTCATTACCTATACATTAGCATTCATTACCATTACCTATTCATTACCTATATTACCTATGCATATTTGCTCTTAGGTTAATCTGACTATTCTCTCATCATTGACTACTTATTTCCTCCATTTGAGGGTTTCCTGTATTCAGAATGTATTCAGAATGTATTCAGAAAGTATTCAGACCCCTTGACGTTTTCCACATTTTGTTACGTTACAGCCTTATTCTAAAATAGATTACATAGTTTTCTTTCCTTATCAATCTGAACACAATACCCCATAATGACAAAGCAAAAATAGGTTTTCCAATATTTTAGCAAAATGATGAACAAATTTTTTTAAACACACAAAAAAAACCACATTTACATAAGTATTCAGACCCTTTACAGTACTTTGGTGAAGCACCTTTGGCAGCAATTACAGCATAGAGTCTTCTTGGGTATGATCCGTATGATCCTCTCAAGATCTGTCATGTTGGATTGGGAGAGTCACTGCACAGCTATTTTCAGGTCTCTCCAGAGATGTTTGATCGGGTTTAAGTCCAGGCTCTGGCCGGGCCACTCAAGGACATTCAGAGACTTGTCCCGAAGCCACTCCTGCATTGTCTTGGCTGTGTGCTTAGGGTCGTTGTCCTGTTGGAAGGTGAACCTTTGCTCCAGTCTGAGGTCCAGAACGCTCTGGAGCAAGGTTTCATTCAAGGATCTCTCTGTACTTTGCTCCATTCATATTTCCCTTGATCCTGACTAGTCTCCCAGTCCCTGCCGTTGAAAAACATCCCCATAGCATGATGCTTCCACCACCATGCTTCACCGTAGGGATGGTGCCAGGTTTCCTCCAGACGTGACGCTTGGCATTCAGACCAAAGAATTCCATCTTTGCTTAATCAGACCAGAGAATCTTGTTTCTCATGGTCTGAGAGTCTTACGGTGCCTTTAGGCAAACTCCAAGCGGGCTGTCATGTGCCTTTTACTGAGGAGTGGCTTCCGTCTGGCCACTCTACCATAAAGGCCTGATTGGTGGAGGACTGCAGAGACGCTGTCCTTCTGGAAGGTTCTTCCATCTCCACAGAGGAACTCTGGAGCTCTGTCAGAGTGACCATCGGGTTCTTAGTCACCTCCCTGACCAAGGCCCTTCTCCACCGATTGCTCAGTTTGGCCGGGCAGCCAGCTCTAGGAAGAATCTTGGTGGTGCCAAACTTCTTCCATTTAAAAATGATGGAGGCCACTGTGTTCTTGGGGACCCTCAATGCTACAGAAATGTTTTGGTACACTGCTCCAGATCTGTGCCTCGACACAATCCTGTCTCGGAGTTCTACGGACAATTCCTTCAACCTCGTAACTTGGTTTTTGCTTTGACATGAACTGTCAACTGTGGGACCTTATATAGACAGGTGTGTGCCTCTCCAAATCATGTCCAATCAATTTAATCTAAATCAAGTTGTAGAAACATCTCAAGGATGATCAATAGAAACAGGAAGCACCTGAGCTCAATTTCGAGTCTCATTGCAAAGGGTCTGAATACTTATATAAATAAGGTATTCTTTTTTTTATTTGCAAAAATTGTATCATTTGTCATTGTGGTGTATTTTGTGTAGACTGATGAGAGGAAAAATGTATTTAAAACAATTTTAGAGTAAGGCTGTAACGTATCAATATGTGGAAAAAGTCCAGCGGTCTGAATACTTTCCAAATGCACTATGTTATTCTGTTTTAATGTTACTCCTGAATCACTGTGATTAATATAATAGCTTTTCTTGAGTGTATTTTTAACAAAGCTGAGATTTACTTTGAAGTTTAAAGTGTAGGAATATGGGGAAATCAATTTTTGACACAGACATGGTGGCGTAGCAGGAATATTGGAATGCCGTGAACCAAGAGGTTATGACTTCAAATCGCAGGTACAACTGTTGCTGACAGGTGTATAAAATCAAGCACACCGCCATGCAATCTCCATAGGACAACATTAGCAGTAGAATGGCCTTACTGAAGAGTGACTTTAAACGTGGCACCGTCATAGGATGCCACCTTTTCAACAAGTCAGTTCGTCAAATGTCTGCCCTGATAGAGCTGCCCCGGTCAACTGTAAGGCATGTTGTGAAGTGAAAATGTTTAGGAGCAACAACGACTCAGCCAAGAAGTGGTAAGCCACATAAGCTCACAGAATGGGATTGTTGAGTGCTTAAGGCACAAGGTAAAAATCGTATGTCCTTGTTTGCAACACTCACTCCCGAGTGAAGCAAAGTCAGCACACTAACTGTTCGACGGGCGCTTCATGAAATTAGTTTCCATGGCCGAGGAGCCGCACACAAGCCTAAGATGACCATGCGCAATGTCAGGCATTGGCTGGAGTGGTGTAAAGCTCTCCGCCATTGGACTCTGCAGCAGTGGAAACGTGTTCTCTGCAGTGATGAATCACGCTTCACTATCTGGTAGTCCGACGGACGAATCTGGGTTTGGCAGATGTGAGGAGAATGCTACCTGCCCCAATGCATAGTTCCAACTGTAAAGTTTGGTGAAGGAGGACTAATGGTCTGGGGCTGTTTTTCATGGTTCGGGCCATGTCCCTTAGTGACAGTGAAGGGAAATGTTACCGCTACAGCATACAATGACATTCTAGACGATTCTGTGCTTCCAACTTTGTGGCAACAGTTTGGGGAAGGCCCTTTCCTGTTTCAGCATGACAAGGCCCCCGTGCACAAAGTCGCCATTCCAATTTCATGGTTTGTTGAGATCGGTGTGGAAGAACTTGACTGGCCTGCACAGTGCCCTGACCTCAACCCCATCGAACAACTTTGACATGAATTGGAGTGCCGACTGCAAGCCAGATCTAATTGCCCATTATCAGTGCCCAACCTCACTAATGGTTTTGTGGCTAACTGGAAGCAAGTCCCCGCAGCAATGTTCAAACATCTAGTGGAAAGCCTTCCCAGAAGAGTGGAGGCTGTTATAGCAGCAAAGGGTGGACCAACTCCATATTAATGCCCATGATTTTGGAATGAGATGTTTGATCGAGCAGGTGTCCACATACTTTTGGTAATTTAGTGTATGTCATAGTGTGTCAAATATGTCAATTGTAAACCCTATAATTGTAGGAGGTGTCGGGGGACATCCAAAATACAAATTTTTGTTTGCTGGGCATCACCTGTGAAATCTCATGTGAAATATCATCACGTGAGAAGTGTTCTAAAAACCACATGGTTTCACATGATTTCAAATGATTGCAAAACTTGTAGAAATTTAACATGAGAAATCATGTGTTTCTTTCTGTAAGGGAAGACACACAGAGAGTAAGGAGAAAGGAGACAGACACTAGCTGGTAAAAACCTGTTAAGACTGTCTGTATATACAACACTGTTTGTGTGCGTGTACGTGCGTGTGCATACACATGTGTGTATGCCTCCTGTGAGCTGGGCAGCCGCGACCACCCTTAGTGGGTGAAATAGATGTGCCAGTCCACAGCACGCTACAGAGCACGGGACCCACTGAGTACACTACCCTGCGCTACCCTGCACTACCCTGCGCTACCCTGCACTACCCTGCACTTTCCTGCACTATCCTGCGCTACACTACCCTGCCGCTCACACACATCTCCAAAATAAACAATAGAAACATAGCAATATTACAACAATATATAACGGCTAAATAACTGCTATCTAAACAGCAGAAACTGACATCATCATAAGCCTCCACAGTTAACCAATGCTCAGATCAAAGATCTATTGTTTTCTGCAACACTCTCCATTCCATCTCCTCTCCTTTTCCCAATTCTCTCCTTCCCCCTCTCTCCATGCCTCCCCTCTTATTCTCTCCCTCTTTCTCCCTCGCTCCCACACAGGCAGTGGATCTGTTGCTATAGAGAACAGGGAATGGATCGGGTCTTACCTCGTAATGCTCTCTGGACTGGACGGACTTCAGCGAGCTGATCCAGTCCTCCATCTCTTTCCTGTTCTCCGCGCAGAGGATGAGCCTGCGGAATGGAGTGATCACCTGGATGGATAGATGGATGGGTGGATAGAGAGATGGAGAGACAAGGATGATGAGTGTACACACAGAGAGAGAGTCCTCTGCCTAGCCTCTGAGCCGGCGGGAGATCCGCTCTCCGTCTTTAAGAGGGGAGTGAGGACAAGCCCCCTCCCTCGCTTTCTCTCCCTTTTTTCTCTTAGGCGCTCACGATCTGCCTCGCTCTCGTTCTTTTTCCCCGCAACATTTCCTTGCGCTAGCTTGCCCTGTCTCTCTCTCTTTCTAAGCCCCCTCAAACATGTCCTCACCCTTTCCCTTATCACTTATCCCCCCTCCCCTCTCTCTCTCTCTCTCTCTCTCTCTCTCTCTCTCTGTCTGCCCGCTCACACTCCCTCATGTTTTGAGTCTGAGGTGAGGTGACAGGCGGAGTGCCTTGGTAAAGGCCGAGAGCCCATAGCCCCCCTCCTCCTCCTCTCTTTCCCTCTCTCTCCAGGCTGAGGGAGGGAGGGAGAGGCTCCCAGTAGACAGACAGACAGACATTACAGATACAACCCTTTCAACATTCATCACTTATTCATCACTCGGTCTTATCTTCTATCGCTTCTCTATCTCTCCCTCCTCTCTTCTTTTCTTCTCTTCTTTTCTCCCTCTGCCTTATTTCTTTCTCTACTCTCTCTGTCTTCTCTATTTCCTCTCTTTTATCCCTAACCATTTTCTCTCCTCTCTCTATCCCCCTCTTCCTCTCGCTGTTGTCCTCTTAGGTAGCGATAGAGGGGGTGTTAACACGGCTGACAAGGATTCAGTGCTGGGAGACTCGAGGCAGGAGGTCCACACAGCAACACGCAGCAACACACACAAACACCTTCTAATAACGACGACCATAACACACACGCACACACAAACACTGCAACCAAAAACCTTCAACACAAAAAAAGTGCCACACAACACACTGAAACGCCTTCTAACAAAGCGCACACATGCATACACCCACAAATGCACGCATACACCAATTTAGATCTATTTGTATATTTTCACCTGATAATTACCCAGTCTCTGTCACAGTGCCCACCCACACTCATCCCTCCCTCCCTGTGCTATCCATCCCTCCCTCCCTGCATCTCAGCAGCTGTGTCCAGGTCTGTCTGCCCTGTGGACCAGCAGCATCTGAGCTCTGAGCCCATTACCAGGAGTGGAAACATAGCCGTTAGCTCACACACAGCAGCCACCCATCACTGTTTGTGTGTGTGTGTGTGCGCGCATGTGTCCGTGTGGCATACAACACACCTCTTGTGTGTCTGAGGCAGATATACTTAAAACGTTTGAACAAAGACACCCCCCCCACACACACACACACACAATTGTACCAGTGCAGTATTTTCTGCAAGAAATCTACAGTAACACATTCATGTGCTACAGTAACTATAATGCATGGTGACATGTAAAAGAATAAGACTGATACCGTTTGTCAGCCATATTGTCTTCTCCATTAGGAGACATGGACAGTTACAGCTTCACGGGTTCCATGCAGATCCAACCTCTTTTCCCCTGCGATGTGACTGTTGCCGCTGTGCGTTGTAATGGTGTTGTTGTGGATGAATGAATCATGTCGGGATAAAAGAACGGATGTGTCCACAGACAGACAAACAGCTCCACACGGCGGCCCTCTGTCTGTCTGACGGATAAAAGAAACACCTGTGCACGTCACACACTAACCTCACTGACCCCTCTGTGTTCGTTGCGGTGTGTGTGTGGGTGTGTGTGTGTTTGCGTGTGTGTCTTGTTAGATGTAGCTGGCTAATTAGACCAAGCAGAACAAGTGGCAAGCCTTCCCGCCTTTGGGACAACGCCTCCCGTTGTTAGAGTGGAGACAAGACCATCTCGTCATTATATACGGTATCTCTGGTAACAACTAGAGGTGAACTAATCTGCAGATTTTTTCTGGTGGGTTTTTTGTTGCATGCATGTTTGCTTTAACACGCGGGTGCATGTTATCTCCCTTTCGTTGCACTTTAAGAAATCCGGTGGTAATGTGTAGCACTGCGCTACGTTCTGCCTGTTCGCTGCAATCGACCCCTTCTTTCTCTAGGATTAGAGTGACCTGATGCTGCAGGGTTACATAGAGAGAGAGTGTGTTTATGTGTGTGCGCGCGTGTGTGTGTGCTTGTAGGGGATGAAGGATGGTTGCCTAGGGAAACTGGAGTGTGTTTCTATAAATAGCACTGGAAACTCTTGAGGGAGAGAAGTTCCCTGATCAGCCACCTCAGACTTAGGTCAAAGGGCAGATGAGGAGTGTTGAGGTGTGTGTGTGTGTGTGTGTGTGTGTGTGTGTGTGTGTGTGTGTGTGTGTGTGTGTGTGTGTGTGTGTGTGTGTGTGTGTGTGTGTGTGTGTGTGTGTGTGTGTGTGTTTTATAATCATATCAATTAATTATCCATAATCAATCATTTTTCACCTTCTAGAGCAGACTCTTCAAAACCCCACAGTCATCTCGAATCACGAGGATCCCACTATGAGTCTACAGCTACCCGTTATCGAGAAAATCACATCAAGATTGGGTTCTCATTGCTTGAACACATTAACAAGAGTCATACAGTAGCTAACCTAACATTCAGCTTCTATAATGGGCTGGAATACAAGGGTATCATCTATCTAAATGAGGGTTCAATTGCCTGGAGTTGAGATCACAGCATTAGAGCCATCAAGATTTGATCATCTAAATTGAATAGCAAGGCATTACAATGTTCTATTCACTAACATGCAGAGAAAAATTACCACTTGCAGAAAGGTACATGACAGGACCAGACTCACACACACACACACACAGACTCACACACACATACAGACTCACACACACACACAGACTCACACACACACACAGACTCACACACACACACACACACGCAGACACATACAGACTCACACACACATACAGACTCACACACACACACAGACTCACACACACACACAGACTCACACACACACACAGACTCACACACACACACACACACAGACTCACACACACACACAGACTCACACACACACACAGACTCACACACACATACAGACTCACACACACATACAGACTCACACACACACACAGACTCACACACACACACAGACTCACACACACACACACACAGACTCACACACACACACAGACTCACACACACACAGACTCACACACACATACAGACTCACACACACACACAGACTCACACACACACACAGACTCACACACACACACACACACGCAGACACATACAGACTCACACACACCTACAGACTCACACACACACACAGACTCACACACACACACACAGACTCACACACACACACACACACAGACTCACACACACACACAGACTCACACACACACACAGACTCACACACACATACAGACTCACACACACATACAGACTCACACACACACACAGACTCACACACACACACAGACTCACACACACACACACACACAGACTCACACACACACACAGACTCACACACACACAGACTCACACACACACACAGACTCACACACACACACACGCAGACTCACACACACATACAGACTCACACACACACACAGACTCACACACACACACACACACACACGCAGACTCACACACACACAGACTCACACACACACACACACACACACACGCAGACTCACACACACACAGACTCACACACACACACACTCAGACTCACACACACACAGACTCACACACACACGGGCAGACTCATACACACACAGACTCACACACCCGCAGACTCACACACATGCAGACTCACACACATGCAGACTCACACACACGCAGACTCACACACACGCAGACTCACACACATGCAGACTCACACACATGCAGACTCACACACACGAGCAGACTCACACACACGCAGACTCACACACACGCAGACTCACACACACAGACTCACACACACACAGACTCACACACACACACACGCAGACTCACACACACACAGACTCACACACACACAGACTCACACACACACACACACACGCAGACTCACACACACACAGACTCACACACACACGGGCAGACTCACACACACACAGACTCAAACACCCGCAGACTCACACACATGCAGACTCACACACATGCAGACTCAAACACACGCAGACTTACACACACGCAGACTCACACACATGCAGACTCACACACATGCAGACTCACACACATGCAGACTCACACACACAAGCAGACTCACACACACGAGCAGACTCACACACACGCAGGCTCACACACACGCAGACTCACACACACGCAGACTCACACACACGAGCAGACTCACACACACGAGCAGACTCACACACACGCAGACTCACACACACGCAGACTCACACACACGCAGACTCACACACACACGCAGATTCACACACACGCAGACTCACACACACGCAGACTCACACACACGCAGACTCACACACACGCAGACTCACACACACGCAGACTCACACACACGCAGACTCACACACACGCAGACTCACACACACGCAGACTCACACACATGCAGACTCACACACATGCAGACTCACACACATGCAGACTCACACACACGCAGACTCACACACACGCAGACTCACACACACGCAGACACACACACGCGCAGACTCACACACACGCAGACTCACATGGTTACTGTGCATGTGCAGACGTTTATTGATTCATGACTAATATATATTTTTTCATGAATAGAAACCTATTACTACATACAATCAACAATCTACATCAGCAGCAAACCCAATCAGAAAATTCAGAAAATACACAATATAGCCAATACACACAGTGTCTATTTCCACGCCACATAAAGGGTTAAAATCGCGGACATTAAAGCCTCGACGAAACAATAATCCTTTATCTGAGTCTAGTATCCTTGCAGAATCTGTAGCAAGCACCCTCATATGTACCGCAAGGTGCTTCCCCCAGATACAGTGCCTTGCGAAAGTATTCGGCCCCCTTGAACTTTGCGACCTTTTGCCACATTTCAGGCTTCAAACATAAAGATATAAAACTATACTGTATTTTTTTGTGAAGAATCAACAACAAGTGGGACACAATCATGAAGTGGAACGACATTTATTGGATATTTCAAACTTTTTTAACAAATCAAAAACTGAAAAATTGGGCGTGCAAAATTATTCAGCCCCTTTACTTTCAGTGCAGCAAACTCTCTCCAGAAGTTCAGTGAGGATCTCTGAATGATCCAATGTTGACCTAAATGACTAATGATGATAAATACAATCCACCTGTGTGTAATCAAGTCTCCGTATAAATGCACCTGCACTGTGATAGTCTCAGAGGTCCGTTAAAAGCGCAGAGAGCATCATGAAGAACAAGGAACACACCAGGCAGGTCTGAGATACTGTTGTGAAGAAGTTTAAAGCCGGATTTGGATACAAAAATATTTCCCAAGCTTTAAACATCCCAAGGAGCACTGTGCAAGCGATAATATTGAAATGGAAGGAGTATCAGACCACTGCAAATCTACCAAGACCTGGCCGTCCCTCTAAACTTTCAGCTCATACAAGGAGAAGACTGATCAGAGATGCAGCCAAGAGGCCCATGATCACTCTGGATGAACTGCAGAGATCTACAGCTGAGGTGGGAGACTCTGTCCATAGGACAACAATCAGTCGTATATTGCACAAATCTGGCCTTTATGGAAGAGTGGCAAGAAGAAAGCCATTTCTTAAAGATATCCATAAAAAGTGTTGTTTAAAGTTTGCCACAAGCCACCTGGGAGACACACCAAACATGTGGAAGAAGGTGCTCTGGTCAGATGAAACCAAAATTGAACTTTTTGGCAACAATGTTTGGCGTAAAAGCAACACAGCTCATCACCCTGAACACACCATCCCCACTGTCAAATCATGGTTTGGGCCTGCTTTTCTTTAGCAGGGACAGGGAAGATGGTTAAAATTGATGGGAAGATGGATGGAGCCAAATACAGGACCATTCTGGAAGAAAACCTGATGGAGTCTGCAAAAGACCTGAGACTGGGACGGAGATTTGTCTTCCAACAAGACAATGATCCAAAACATAAAGCAAAATCTACAATGGAATGGTTCAAAAATAAACATATCCAGGTGTTAGAATGGCCAAGTCAAAGTCCAGACCTGAATCCAATCGAGAATCTGTGGAAAGAACTGAAAACTGCTGTTCACAAATGCTCTCCATCCAACCTCACTGAGCTCGAGCTGTTTTGCAAGGAGGAATGGGAAAAAATGTCAGTCTCTCGATGTGCAAAACTGATAGAGACATACCCCAAGCGACTTACAGCTGTAATCGCAGCAAAAGGTGGCGCTACAAAGTATTAACTTAAGGGGGCTGAATAATTTTGCACGCCCAATTTTTCAGTTTTTTAGTTAAAAAAGTTTGAAATATCCAATAAATGTCGTTCCACTTCATGATTGTGTCCCACTTGTTGTTGATTCTTCACAAAAAAATACAGTTTTATATCTTTATGTTTGAAGCCTGAAATGTGGCAAAAGGTTGCAAAGTTCAAGGGGGCCGAATACTTTCGCAAGGCACTGTACATCTCATCTCATATTCACAGCAGCCCGCCACACTACATACACACACACTACCCGCATACACACACACACGTACACACATACACTACCCGCATACACACACACACTACCTGCATACACACACATACACATACACTACCCGCATTCACACTACATACACACACATACACACACACTACCCGCATACACACACATACACACTACCCGCATACACACTACATACACACACACTATCTGCATACACACTACATACACACACACTACCCGCATACACACACACTACCCGCATACACACTACATACACACACACTACCCGCATTCACACTACATACACACACACTACCCGCATACACACACTACATACACACACACTACCCGCATACACACACATACACACACACTACCCGCATACACACTACATACACACACACTACCCGCATACACACTACATACACACACACACTACCCGCATACACACTACACACACACACTACCCGCATACACACTACACACACACACTACCCGCATACACAAACACATACACTACCCGCATACACAAACACATACACACACACTACCCGCATACACACACACTACATACACACACACTACCCGCATACACAAACACATACACACACACTACCCACATACACACACTACATACACACACACTACCCGCATACACAAAGACATACACAAACACTACCCGCATACACACACTACATACACACACACTACCCACATACACACACTACATACACACACACACTACCCGCATACACACAGACATACACACACACTACCTGCATACACACACATACACACAAGCGCACGCAAGCACCGCGTGCACACACACACACACCTCAGTAACCAAATCGCTTCAACACATCTTAATTTCAGAAGACAATGCTGCCCCCACCACACACACACACACACACAGAAAGAGAGAAGGACACAGACACGAAGGACATCAATAATACAAAGGCTAACATACAATCTTTTAGTGTTCTATCACGCCACGCACTGAACAGTATCTGTCCCACTCCCTACATCACGCTGTCCCACTCCCTACATCACGCTGTCCCACTCCTTCTATCACGCTGTCCCACTCCCTCTATCACGCTGTCCCACTCCCTCTATCACGCTGTCCCACTCCCTCTATCACGCTGTCCCACTTCCTACATCACGCTGTCCCACTCCCTACATCACGCTGTCCCACTCCCTACATCACGCTGTCCCACTCCCTACATCACGCTGTCCCACTCCCTACATCACGCTGTCCCACTCCCTACATCACGCTGTCCCACTCCCTCTATCACGCTGTCCCACTCCCTACATCACGCTGTCCCACTCCCTACATCACGCTGTCCCACTCCCTCTATCACGCTGTCCCACTCCCTCTATCACGCTGTCCCACTCCCTCTATCACGCTGTCCCACTCCCTACATCACGCTGTCCCACTCCCTACATCACGCTGTCCCACTCCCTACATCACGCTGTCCCACTCCCTCTATCACGCTGTCCCACTCCCTACATCACGCTGTCCCACTCCCTACATCACGCTGTCCCACTCCCTCTATCACGCTGTCCCACTCCCTCTATCACGCTGTCCCACTCCCTCTATCACGCTGTCCCACTCCCTCTATCACGCTGTCCCACTCCCTACATCACGCTGTCCCACTCCCTCTATCACGCTGTCCCACTCCCTCTATCACGCTGTCCCACTCCCTCTATCACGCTGTCCCACTCCCTACATCACGCTGTCCCACTCCCTCTATCACGCTGTCCCACTCCCTACATCTCGCTGTCCCACTCCCTCTATCACGCTGTCCCACTCCCTCTATCACGCTGTCCCACTCCCTCTATCACGCTGTCCCACTCCCTACATCACGCTGTCCCACTCCCTACATCACGCTGTCCCACTCCCTCTATCACGCTGTCCCACTCCCTACATCACGTTGTCCCACTCCCTACATCACGCTGTCCCACTCCCTACATCACGCTGTCCCACTCCCTACATCACGCTGTCCCACTCCCTACATCACGCTGTCCCACTCCCTACATCACGCTGTCCCACTCCCTACATCACGCTGTCCCACTCCCTACATCACGCTGTCTCACTCCCTCTATCACGCTGTCCCACTCCCTCTATCATGCTGTCCCACTCCCTCTATCACGCTGTCCCACTCCCTACATCACGCTGTCCCACTCCCTACATCACGCTGTCCCACTCCCTACATCACGCTGTCCCACTCCCTCTATCACGCTGTCCCACTCCCTCTATCACGCTGTCCCACTCCCTCTATCACGCTGTCCCACTCCCTCTATCACACTGTCCCACTCCCTCTATCACGCTGTCCCACTCCCTCTAGCACGCTGTCCCACTCCCTACATCACGCTGTCCCACCCCCTACATCACGCTGTCCCACTCCCTCTATCACGCTGTCCCACTCCCTACATCACGCTGTCCCACTCCCTCTATCACGCTGTCCCACTCCCTACTTCACGCTGTCCCACTCCCTACATCACGCTGTCCCACTCCCTACATCACGCTGTCCCACTCCCTACATCACGCTGTCCCACTCCCTCTATCACGCTGTCCCACTCCCTCTATCACGCTGTCCCACTCCCTCTATCACGCTGTCCCACTCCCTCTATCCCGCTGTCCCACTCCCTACATCACGCTGTCCCACTCCCTCTATCACGCTGTCCCACTCCCTCTATCACGCTGTCCCACTCCCTCTATCACCCTGTCCCACTCCCTCTATCACGCTGTCCCATCCCCTATATCATGCTGTCCCATCCCCAGCACAAACCAACCTGCACAGACCACAACAGCATCTTTCAACTCACAGACACACAGACAGACAGAGACATAGAGACAGACAGAGAGATGAACTGCAGTATTCATTAACACTAACTGTGTCTGAAAGCCATCCTGCAATGCACTTACCCCCACTCTCACTCTCTCTCTTTCTCTCTCTGAAGGAGAGTGTGTGCGGTCGTGCTGAATGGTGAAGCCTGGTCTCCCCCTCTCGGTGTGTGTGTGTGTGTATGTGTGTGTGCGTGTGTGTCTCCCTCACTGCAGCAGATCCTCAGCCGCTTGAGGAACAAACAGAGCACTACACACGCACACTGTCACATGGAGCAGCAGCACTCTCTCTCACTCTCTCGCACCCACACACACAACCACACACACCCACAACAGAGGTGAAGAGCCCTTCTATAATAAATGCACCCCAGGGGTTCAGCATTGCACATAACCTGACCCAAAACGCACCCCTGAATAACCTGACCCAAAACGCACCCCTGAATAACCTGACCCAAAACACATCCCTAAATAACCTGACCCAAAACGCACCCCTGAATAACCTAACTCAAAATAACCTAACATCCCTAAATAGTGACCACCCCCCACCCCCAAATAACCTGACCCAAACACACCCCTGAATAACCTGACCCCAAACACATCCCTGAAGGGTGACCAACCCCCCCCCCCCCCCCCCCTGAACAGTCTGATCCAAAACACACCCCTGAATAACCTAACCCAAAACACATCCCTGTGTTTAAAGGTCTGCACATGTAAATGGACTGGAGATAGTGGAATGTGTTGAGTTCCAGAACAAAAACTTCTGTGCTATTAAATCTCTCTTCCTTTCTCACTCTCTTTCCCTCCCTTTTCATTTCGCTCTTTCTCTCTGTCCCTTGTTTTTCCCATCTCTGCTGTCCCCATCTCTCCTTCCTTCCTTCCCTCCCGCTTACTTTATCTCTCCATCCATCCCCCTGTCCTTTGCAGCTTTCTTTCACTCTCTCACCCTCCCTCTCTTTCCATCCCTTTCTCCCCTCCCAATCCCTCTCTCTGATGTGGTTAGTCTCTACAGTCATTCTGAGGGTTGTGCTGATCTCTCTATAAGCTGCACCCCACTCCAGTGACTCATAGCAAACATTAGATAGCATGTGCATTCCCCTGCAATGCACGTGCCCAACACACACACACACACACACAAGTGTTCATGCAGGCAGACACGCAAACTCACACACATACACACTTCCATGGCGAAGGAAGTTTCTGATGAGCTCCACCAACAAAGTGGATCAGAAACCAGGCTTTGTGAAATTCAGCGCCAACTACAATGATTATCCCAGGGTCAATACTTTTAAAAAATGCTATTATGAAACGCTTATCTTCTTTGTTTGCTGAAATCCATACTTTTGTCAAAAACAACTACCAACCGACCGTTTCCTCGTCCTTTGTTGCTCTAAGATGGCTCTAAAATGTACGTTACCCTACGTAATCGGAGATTCAATTGACACAGTTACCATTTTATAGCAACAGAAACCAGGAAACAGTCGCGGTGGCATTTGACAAACGTTTTATTAAAAAGTATGGATTTCAGCAAACAAAGAAAGGCACGCAACTACAGAGGACAAACATAGGTACACGGTAAGTGTTGAACAATTGACATTTTTAGAAGTATCAACCCTGGGCGAATCGATGGAGTCGGAGCTCGTCACTGCTTGACCACTTGGGGAAGATCTTCAAAAATGTGTTTCGTCATGGGGTCAAGTAAGCTCGGCTAGCAAGCGAGCAGACACGCAAACACACACACACACCAATATGCCGGCAGTCAAGTCATCCCAACCATGCTCAGCGGAGCGCTAAAGGCGATACTAAAAATAGCTCTGTGTTCTCCTCTGAACTCTCTCTCTTACTCCTCTCCTGACTCTCTCTTCCTTCTCCTTTCTATTTATAGCAACGCCAGGGGAGAGGGCGGACATTTATAGAAAGACATGCCCCCACTCACTCCTTTGAGCTTGTGCACACGTGTGTGTGTGTGTGTGTGTGTGTGTGTGTGTGTGTGTGTGTGTGTGTGTGTGTGTGTGTGTGTGTGTGTGTGTGTGTGTGTGTGTGTGTGTGTGTGTGTGTGTGTGAGTGAGTGAGTGAGTGTGTGTGTGTGTGTGTGTGTGTGTGTGTGAGTGTGAGAGAACGTTAATAGAAAAACAAGAACACACTCACTGTTCCCTGTCAGTTTGCATCCCAGTTGACAAGATGTTTGCTTATATTTCTCTCTCTCACACACACACACACACACACACACACACACACACACACACACACACACACACACACACACCACATTGAAGCAATCATCATCAACATAAGACTTTGGTGGCCTTAGCATAGCACATTGATCTGCAGCACAACCTAATATCGGCACACGCGCACACACACATGCGCACGCGCGCACACACACACACACACTGCTGCTACTATTATTATAATATTTATCCTGCTGCCTAGTCACTTTTACCCCTGCCTACATGGACCTACCTACTACCACCGCATCACTGCACATTGATATGATATTGGCAGTGACTTTGAATGTAGCGAACATTCTCATTTTTTTTACACCTGTTGTATCCTGTACATGCGACAAATTAACAAAAGTTTGATTTGATTTTGTGTGTGTGTGTGTGTGTGTGTGTGTGTGTGTGTGTGTGTGTGTGCACGCGTGCATGCGTACATTCATGTAGAATCTCACCGTGAAGCTGTTGTTAACATTCTTAGTGCTGGACTCAGCCACACTGGCATCAGATAGGTCCACCTCGTCAAATATCAAAGACTGTAGGAGAGGAGAAAGAGGAGAGGAGAGAGGAAGAAGATGAGGAAGAGGCGAGAGGAGAAGAGAGGAAAGGAGAGAGGAAGAAGATGAGGAAGAGGCGAGAGGAGAAGAGAGGAGAGGAAGAAGAGGAGAGGAAATGAGAAATGAGAGGAGGAAGAAGAGAGAGGAGAAGAGAGGATAGGTGGAAGAAGAGAAGAGAGAGGAAATGTATAGAGAAGAGAGGAGGAAGACCAAACAGATCAACAGATTGAGTATGATAAAACACACAAAATGCTAATACACAAAACATCTCTTATTTTAACCCTTCACTACTATGAAGGCAGATCTATGGGAGCCTTATCTTAAATATTGACTTCAGGGCTGGGGTCAATCTTAACTGACCTAGACCAAAAAAGAAAAGCCATTTTGAAATCACAATGGGACAAAAACAGACTTGAGAACTGTGCACACAACTTCAATATTTCCCTATAGATCATAACGCATGATTTACATAAATCTGAGTTCAAATGAAAAGCACTTAAACATCCGATGTTTAGATTCAATCCCTAATGAATAGATATTCAACTGACCACAACCCTGAATCTTAGGCTGTGTTTACACAGGCAGCCCAATTCTAATATTTTGGCGATAATTGGGCAACAGATCAGAACTGGGAGGACATCATGCAGTATCATATACTTACTCTGTATGAAGAGCTATAAGCGTTATACATGATCATATGTTCTATCAGGGCTAGGTGACTTTCCTACTAGGTGTGCAGGGTTTTTGCACAAGCCCTGCTTTAACACCTCTGGTTCAGCTAATCAGCTGCTCATCAGGAACTTGATAAGTTTTATCTGGGGTGTTGGCCCAGGGCCTGATCGAAAGCTTGCACACCCAGTACAGCAGTCCAGGAGGAAGGCCACTCCTGTGTTATATGAACTGCTATAAGCATTATGCATTATTCTATATGAGGAGCTATAATGAGCCTTATGTCTATTGCAATAGTGATAAGAAGCAGGCCAAAGCGACATGCTAATGATGACCTCGATGAATTCAACGTAGGCCAACTAACTATAGACCTGATGGCGTAGATCGACCTCTGGCACAGACTCAAACACACGGCTACTACTGAGTGAGACACACACACACACACGATGAATGAGAGCAGATTATCCCAAGTCAATGTTGGAACAGCCCCATTCAGTCAGTCAGCAGAGAGCAGACGAGCCAGGACCTTCTAATAGGAACATGATATCCAAACACACAACCTGCCGGATGATGACATCACTACTGCCTGCCCTGCCGCTGAGCTCTTAAAGGGCTGGAGGCCAACTACAGTGCAGCTGCCGCTGTTATAGTAGAGGAATGCCCCTAGTGTGTGTGTGTGTGTGTGTATGTGTGTGTGTGTGTGTGTGTGTGTGTGTGTGTGTGTGTGTGTGTGTGTGTTTGTCCTTAAAGGCTGCAGCTGTCAGAGAAATGCCCTGTTTATGACACTCTCCAGGGATGGTTTAAGAGCAGGATGGGGACACTAGCCAGAGTATGTGTGTGTGTGGGTGGTGGGGGTCTGAGAGCTTGTGTGTGGCATGCCAACATAAACATTTCCCCCTCTTCAAGCACTCTTGGCTGTCATGACATGGCTGGTATCACGTGTATGTGTGTGAGTCTGTCTGTGAGGTCTCAGCAATGACAAACACACACACATGCATGCACACTCAAGCACACACACACACACACACACACACACACACACACACACAAACACACACACACACACACACAATCCTTATGAACTAACACACAGCAGGATCATTCACTATCGAGCCATGTGACAACTGTCAGTGGACATTCATTACTCAGAGACGGTGTAGACTAAGGCCCTGTTCAAATACTTAGAAACCCGTCTTTCCTCCCCCTTTAATCTAGTCATGAGTCTGTATGTGATTGGATAAGCTAAACATTTTCAACCAATCCAATGACTTCAAGAAAAAGCAGTAAGGAAGGTTGGATTTCGGACGTATTGGAACAGGGTCTAGGTAAAGGTGAGTATGGATGTTGAATGTTTCTCTCACTCTTTGGCCTCCTCGTGAAAGCTGTTTGTAGCAATGGCGTGACATTAACACATTCTGACTCCTAGTCCCAATTTAATCCCTAAACTTTAGGACTGAACCCCCAAGACAGAGAGAAGAGGGTAGAGTGGAGAGTCAACTCAGGCCAAAACACTGTCCATTAGCTAGCAAGCTAGTTGTTCCATATAGAAAGTTCTAGGCGTATAGAAAGAGATGCTTGTCAAGGTAGTCTCTGTGGTTGCATTGTGATGATGAAACAAAGCACCTGGCTGCACAGTGCCCTCTAGCAGGCCGGCAGACAGAGGGCCAGACATGTAGAGGACGGATAGGGCAGAGTGGAGGTGGTCTGGACAGCGGAAGAGAGGTGTGTTTCTCCCACAAGACAGGAGCAAAACTCCTAACTTGCATCTCAATGACCTCAGATGGCTTCCTCTCCTGCTCTAATCTCCTGGGTCATGATCGTTGGGCACCAAACAGAAGAAAACGAACAGAACCAGGGAACGGCTACCTGGACTTGTCCAGTAAGAAACTGCGTACCCCTAATAATTACCACCCTGATCTACAACAGTCCTGGTCCTGGAATGGGAATCAGATTGTAGTGCTGCGCTTGAAAAAAAGCCTGCACACCTGACTGCAGCTTCCCAGGACCAGGGTCCTGACCAATACTCATCTACTGTCCCATTGAGAAAGAGCAGTCCTTAGGAAGAAACTAGAGGAGAGAGAAGAGGAGAGGAGATAGCAGAGGAGAGGAGATAGCAGAGGAGAGGAGGCCACTTTGGACCATTGATACACATCCATGAGGGAACATTCTAAGCATGAACAGGCTCCTAAGCAATGCCAGAGCAAACAGGCTTTCTAGGCGATGCTGGAGTGAATGTGGCAAGATAGCGAATGTAGAGGGGGGGTAGCCTGTAGTTCTGGAGCAGTAGGTCAAACTCTGGTCCACTGTGTCTTGCTGGTTTACCTGAGGTACACCTGTCCAAAAATGTTATGTTGACTCTTTAGCTAAGACATATTCATTGACCCAAAAGAAGAGATAGGAAGATATGTCAAGACCAGCAGGACTGTAGCCCTCGAGGACTGACGTTACAGCCTTAAAGTCTAGAGGCTAAAATAAGAGTCTAAAGCCTTAAATCAGAGTCTATGGGTGGGCTGAGGGAAGATGGGATGGTACTAAGGTGGCCCGGTCGTGACGCTGCAGCTGACCCGTATCGACATCAGACCTTCGTCGGATCCGCTAGGCGGTGGTGTGCGGCGAGGCCCTGCCCAGCACACGGACAGAACCCTCCAACATACACGACTCCTGGAAACGCCGCGCAGTGCCCGCTCCTGCCACCGGGCCAGGGCACTGCCAGTCTAAGAGGTCAGGGGTTGGGGTTAGAGGTTAGGTGTTAAATGGAATTCCAGACTGCCACAGTATAGGGAGGTGCAGGAGAGGGTGCTTAGAAAGAATAGGACTAGAGGTAAGGGGTTACATTGCAGGACTCCTGCCAATGAGCCAAGGGAGAGGGTTTGGGTCTGGGGTTATGGGGTCCAGGGTTAGAGAGGTAGGGTAAAACAGTTATGAGGGTTAGTTCTGGGGTGTTAGAGGTTATGTTGGTTAGGGGTAAAGGGTTGGCAGGCTGCCAGAAGCAGGAGAGGGAAGTCAGATTAAAGGTCAAAGGGTAGAGGGGTAAGACGTTTTTGGGATAGGGGTTCTGAGTATATAGTTAAGGGTAGGGGCAGTCTTCAACCCTGGTCCTGGAGAGCTAGAGGGTTTGTTGCTGTCTATAGTTCCAATCCTGCATTAACACACCTGGTTCAACTACGAAAGCCTGTGGAAATGAGTTACTTCTGGTTTGTTCAGCCATCCCTATGGGGGAAATGATTGTGGAAAGTATAGGTTTTTGGGATAAATGCTGAAAATCAGGTCTGCGGTTAACACAGGCTTAGGAGATCTAATACGTTTTGTTCTATTCGATAATATCAGTCATTTAACATGACCTTTATGAATTATGAAGCCTTCATGTGCTTTTTTTTATTAAATAAATGCTTGAAAATTCACAAAAACTGACATTAGCTGACGAAGATTATCACACAGACATTTTTTATAAGATCTCCTAAACCTATGTTTACCACAGAACTTATTTTTGGTGATTATCCAAAAACCGTGCAAAAATTCCATTAACTTTCCCATAGGCTTTGTTCAACGAACCATGGCAGAATTAGTGCTTACAAAAAGATGGCATTACTATTGCTCTCTATATAGGGTGGCTATTTGTCATGTGCTTTTGCTGGGCCTCTAAAATAGGCTGCTATGGTAGTCAGTGAGAGACAGTTAAATAGTTTTCTGACTCTGGGTGTGTCTGTGTGCGTGTGTCTGTGTGCGTGTGTCTGTGTGCGTGTGTGTGAGTGCGTGTGTCTGTGTGCGTGTGTGTGTGTGCGCGTGTGTCTGTGCGCGTGTGTCTGTGCGCGTGTGTCTGTGCGCGTGTGTCTGTGTGCTTGTGTCTGTGTGCGTGTGTCTGTGTGCGCGTCTGTGTGCGCGTGTGTGTGCGTGTGTCTGTGTGCGTGTGTGCGTGTGTTTGTGTGCGTGTGTCTGTGTGCGTGTGTCTGTGTGCGTGTGTGTGTGTCTGTGTGTGTGTGTCTGTGTGCGTGTGTGTGTGTCTGTGTGCGTGTGTGTGTTTGCGTGTGTGTGTGTCTGTGTATGTGTGTCTGTGTGTGTGTGTGTGTCTGTGTGCGTGTGTCTGTGTGCGTGTGTCTGTGTGCGTGTGTCTGTGTCTGTGTGCGTGTGTCTGTGTGCGTGTGTCTGTGTGCGTGTGCGTGTGTCTGTGTGCGTGTGTGTGTGTCTGTGTGTGTGTGTCTGTGTGTGTGTGCGTGTGTCTGTGTGCGTGTGTGTGTGTCTGTGTGCGTGTGTGTGCGTGTGTGTGTGTGTGCATGTGTCTGTATGCGTGTGTGTGTGTCTGTGTGCGTGTGTCTGTGTCTGTGTGCGTGTGTCTGTGTGCGTGTGTCTGTGTGCGTGTGTCTGTGTGCGTGTGTCTGTGTGCGTGTGTGTGCGTGTGTCTGTGTGCGTGTGTGTGAGTGCGTGTGTCTGTGCACGTGTGTCTGTGCGCGTGTGTCTGTGCGCGTGTGTCTGTGTGCGTGTGTGTGTGCTTGTGTCTGTGTGCGTGTGTCTGTGTGCGTGTGTCTGTGTGCGTGTGTGCGTGTGTTTGTGTGCGTGTGTCTGTGTGCGTGTGTGTGTGTGCGTGTGTGTGTGTCTGTGTGTGTGTGTCTGTGTGCGTGTGTGTGTGTCTGTGTGCGTGTGTGTGTTTGCGTGTGTGTGTGTCTGTGTATGTGTGTCTGTGTGTGTGTGTCTGTGTGCGTGTGTCTGTGTGCGTGTGTCTGTGTGCGTGTGTCTGTGTCTGTGTGCGTGTGTCTGTGTGCGTGTGTCTGTGTGCGTGTGCGTGTGTCTGTGTGCGTGTGTGTGTGTCTGTGTGTGTGTGTCTGTGTGTGTGTGCGTGTGTCTGTGTGCGTGTGTGTGTGTGTCTGTGTGCGTGTGTGTGCGTGTGTGTGTGTGTGCATGTGTCTGTATGCGTGTGTGTGTGTGTGTCTGTGTGCGTGTGTCTGTGTCTGTGTGCGTGTGTCTGTGTGCGTGTGTCTGTGTGCGTGTGTCTGTGTGCGTGTGCGTGTGTCTGTGTGCGTGTGTCTGTGTGCGTGTGTCTGTGTGCGTGTGTGTGCGTGTGTCTGTGTGCGTGTGTGTGAGTGCGTGTGTCTGTGTGCGTGTGTGTGTGTGCGCGTGTGTCTGTGCGCGTGTGTCTGTGCGCGTGTGTCTGTGCGCGTGTGTCTGTGCGCGTGTGTCTGTGTGCGTGTGTCTGTGTGCGTGTGTCTGTGTGCGTGTGTCTGTGCTTGTGTCTGTGTGCGTGTGTCTGTGTGCGTGTGTGTGTGTGTCTGTGTGTCTGTGTGCGTGTCTGTGTGCGTGTGTCCGTGTGCGTGTGTGTGTGTGTCTGTGTGCGTGTGTCTGTGTGCGTGTGTCTGTGTGCGTGTGTGTGTGTCTGTGTGCGTGTGTCTGTGTGCGTGTGTCTGTGTGCGTGTGTGTGTGTCTGTGTGCGTGTGTGTGTGTATGTGTGCGTGTGTCTGTGTGCGTGTGCGTGTGTCTGTGCGCGTGTCTGTGTGCATGTGTCTGTGTGCGTGTGTGTGTGTCTGTGTACGTGTGTCTGTGTGCGTGTGTCTGTGTGCGTGTGTGTGTGTCTGTGTGCGTGTGTCTGTGTGCGTGTGTGTGTGTGCGTGTGTCTGTGTGCGTGTGTCTGTGTGCGTGTGTGTGTGTCTGTGTGCGTGTGTGTGTGTCTGTGTGCGTGTGTGTGTGTGCGTGTGTCTGTGTGCGTGTGTGTCTGTGTGCGTGTGTCTGTGTGCGTGTGTCTGTGTGCGTGTGTCTGTGTGCGTGTGTCTGTGTGCGTGTGTGTGTGTGCGTGTGTCTGTGTGCGTGTGTCTGTGTGCGTGTGTGTGTGTCTGTGTGCGTGTGTGTGTGTGTCTGTGTGCGTGTGTCTGTGTGCGTGTGTCTGTGTGCGTGTGTCTGTGTGCGTGTGTGTGTGTGTGTCTGTGTGCGTGTGTCTGTGTGCGTGTGTCTGTGTGCGTGTGTGTGTGTGTGTGTGTGTGTGTCTGTGTGCGTGTGTCTGTGTGCGTGTGTCTGTGTGCGTGTGTGTGTGTCCTACCTTGGCATCTTTGGCGTAGTAAAGTGTGCGTCCTCTCAGTTTGAAATAGCGTTTTTTCCACCTCTGGAATGAGCTTGTCTGTTTCAACAACAGTCCCTCTTTCACACTGGTCTGGAGAGACAGAGAGACAGATAGAGAGAAAGAGAGAGAGAGAGACAGAGAGAGACAGAGAGAGAGGGGAGGGAGAAGAACAGAGAGAGAGAGAGAGAGAGAGAGGGGAGAACACAGAGAGAGAGAGACAGAGAGAGGGAGAGAGAGAGAGACAGAGAGAGAGAGAGGGGGGAGAACAGAGAGAGAGAGAGAGAGAGAGAGAGAGAGAGAGACAGAGAGAGGGAGAGGGACAGAGAGAAAAAGAGAGACAGAGAGAGAGGGGAGGGAGAAGAACAGAGAGAGAGAGAGAGAGAGAGAGAGAGAGAGAGAGAGAGAGAAAGAGAGAGAGAGGGGGGGAGAGGGACAGAGAGAGAAAGAGAGACAGAGAGAGAGGGGAGGGTGAAGAACAGAGAGAGAGAGAGAGAGAGAGCGAGAGAGAGAGGGGGAGAACAGAGAGAGAGAGAGAGAGAGACAGAGAGAGGGAGAGAGAGAGAGACAGAGAGAGAGGGGGGAGAACAGAGAGAGAGAGAGAGAGAGAGCAAGAGAGAGAGACAGAGAGAGGGAGAGAGACAGAGAGAGAGAGAGAGACAGGGAGAAAGGGGGGGGGAGAGGGGGGAGAGGAACAGAGAGAAAGAGAGAGAGGGGGGGGCATGGTTAAATGTTTCTTCAATTCACCATGAATTGTCTGAACAGTGAACTAAACTAACCCCAAACCCTGTTTAAATACATTCATTAATACAATTGACAAATATCACATAACCGAAAACACTTTCATACACACACCTGTGAAGCCCAGCACGTGTGTTGTACCCTCCAGGTAAGGGTATAGTATGTATGAGCTCTGTGTTAATCCCAGCGACTGGCAGAGTTAATCCTCCTCCCCCATGGAGCATGCACACACACACACACACACACACACACACACACACACACACACACACACACACACACACACACACACACACACACACACACACACACACAGTGCCCAAGGCTCACTGGGCACTGACCACACCTCTGTGTTTATCTACAGGAAACTCTGCTGAGATAAAAGTGAGTGTGTGTCAATTTCATGCATGGCAGAGGAAGGACAGGCTAAATAACAGCAAAGAAAGGAGAAGGCCATTAAAGATGCCTTGCTTCTCTGACCCACTATAAACACACATTGCTCACACTCAGGCCTGACAGACAGATAGAGGGAGGGAGGGGAGAGAGAGATGGAGTGAGGGAGGAGAGAAAGAGAGAGGGGGGGGGAGCATTTAATTCACTAGTTCTAACCCTCTGTTGAACTCAGTGGTCTGAACATGTTTTAAGCAAATAACTAAATAAGCACCTGTCTTCTACTCTGAAATGTGACATTTCGTTTAAGAGACTGTCATAACGTGGAAAAGAAGAGTGTTTGAGCATGTTTCGTAATTAAAAGCTTTTCATGGGACTTTTACAGGCAAACCAGACGTAGTGTGGTGTACGCCTGCAGGTTGTCCTGTCTCTGTGACACCGTAGATCAGATTTTTACTTCCGACAGTAAACATAGGGCCCTATAAAATCAGAGTTGCGGGAAACACGGACAGAATCACGGAATCCAGACATTAAAACGGCATTCAACAATGTTTAAAAAACGTATTGAACTTAGTAGTACATTTTTTAAAAAGTGTGATATTGAAAGTGAAAACCTGAAAAACCTGGAAAAAAACTGAAACCTGGAAAAACAAGAGAAGACGGAATTGGGGAAAAACTAAACGGGCTCTATAAACACACACACACACACAACACACATGGAAACGCTGGGTGAAGAACAGCACTCTGGGGGCACACAGGGGAGGGGGCACAAACACAGGGAGGCCTATTTTTAGCAGAGGAAATGTTCTCTCTGAAGGGAGAATTACAAACAGAGATGGAGGTTTGGAGCTGACATCCTGCCTGTCCACCAGCTGTGTCAACCTAAACACAGCACTCCATCCGCCACACTGTTTCGCTAAGGACATACAGCCTTGGCTACGGCTAACTCAATGGCTCACTAACTAACACAGCCTGGCTGTAGCTAACTCAATGGCTCACTAACTAACACAAGCCTGGCTGTAGCTAACTCACTGTCTCGTTAACTAACACAAGCCTGGCTGTATCTAACTCACTGTCTCACTAACTAACACAAGCCTGGCTGTAGCTAACTCACGGTCTCGCTAACTAAGACAGCCTGGCTGTAGCTAACTCACTGTCTCGCTAACTAACACAGCCTGGCTGTAGCTAACTCACTGTCTCGCTAACTAACACAGACTGGCTGTAGCTAACTCACTGTCTCGCTAACTAACACAGCCTGGCTGTAGCTAACTCACTGTCTCGCTAACTAACACAGACTGGCTGTAGCTAACTCACTGTCTCGCTAACTAACACAGACTGGCTGTAGCTAACTCACTGTCTCGCTAACTAACACAGACAACGGCTAACAACACATACCCTCGCTATCACTAACTGCACGTTTTGTAAAGGACAGTATTTTGAGCAAATGACTTAAAAATGACTGATTTCCAGTAAAGGGGAATACATAAAGAACCTCTGCGAACATTGGCAATGTGACCAGAGTTGAGCAAGGTTCTGACCCTAGATCTGTGGTTAAGGGCAGCTTCTACTTCTAGCCCATGCAGAGAGGCCCCAAGCCGAACACTGGCCACTCGGCTTGACTGTTTACATGCTTCAAATATTAATTCCCTCCCTTTATGTAGCAGAGTTTAAAGCCTAAATACCTCAACTGGATTAAGGTGAAATACCGCATTACGGACTACCTTATAAGGCAACCGTTGCTCGCCTGTGACGACTATCAAAGAACCAGCACGTAAGGATTGAAATACCGAGGGACAGGCATGGTGTATGAAGTCATAGCCTTGTTATAGAACCACTAGGGGAGGTAGGTAGGTGGGCAAGTAAGGTCTGCACTAGAAACTTCCTTTACAATGGGACTGGGGTGGGTGGGTGGGTGGGTGGGTGGGTGGGTAGGTAGGTAGGTAGGTAGGTAGGTAGGTAGGTAGGTAGGTAGGTAGGTAGGTAGGTAGGTAGGTAGGTGGGTTCAGGTAACCGAAAAAGGGGTCTTGTCACTTCTGGTAAATGTGCTACACACACATAGACAATGGTCCTGACACTACATGAAGGAGCGTTTCTCCTCTCATAATGCGCTCAAATCACTCATCTAAAGGTCAGAGCAGGTCTACACAGATGAGCTCACTGTCCAATCAGCAGGCTGCATGGCTAATCCAATCAGAGACCGAGAGACATCATGAGAGCCACATGACCGAGAAAGAGGATAGGAGCAAGAGGGTAAAACTACCAGAACCACAGTACGATGACTACACGTTTAGAGTGCAAAGTTACAAACACCACTGTTTACATATTATCCTTTGTGTAACATACTATACTTACTTTACTTGAAATATTGGACAAGGCTGAAACAAGCTTTGCAAACCAGCTTGTACGTATTCTTCTACTAGGAAGAGAGGCCAGAGTGGAGATGGGGATGGAGAGCAAGACGGCTGCAAAAGTCCCTCATAACAAAGTCAGAAGTATAACTTTTATGCCAGGCGAGAGAAAAAGTAGCTTTGCTCCAGTTTGCTGTTCTATTTTCTAGTTTGTCCCTCTTTGGCCCCCATAGTTCCTCTCCTTGTCTCCATCTCCTTCCTGTGGCCAACTGGGCCAGAAGCAATCTATTATTAGCCTATTCCTCTGCTACACACGCACGCACACACACACACACACACACACGTTCCCCTGTTACTGGGGAGGGCAGGGCTGCCAGACAGAATTGAACTAACCTTACCACCAAGTAATGTACACGCACACACACCTCTCCCTGGCCTGAATATTGAAACACACACACACACACAATGGACAAAGGCTGAGCTCCAATGAGTCCAGCAGCTGTGCTGGGGGATAAGAACAGAGCAGGCAGGAGTTCCCTGAAAGGGTAAATGAAAAGAACAGGCCTGCATCCTGTCCCTGAGGATATCATATCCAGCCTCTAGTCTGCCTGCTACACTGCTACAGTTAGGACATAAACCAGCTCCTAACACCAGCCATATGCCCCTAGCCACAAGCCTGCTACAGTGACACAAACCAGCTCCTATAGCTCCTAACATCATGCTGGCCATGCTAAAAAGGACAGTTCCATATGGTAGTGCTCGGTCTAAGAAGGGAGATGTTTGGGATTCTAGTACAATAGTCCAGTTCAATGGACAGGAAGTGGCATAGAATGATGAATTATTTTTTCAGGTTCAGAAAATCAGTCACTGAGCATTGTAGCTCGGATCCAAATTAGAGGTCGACCGATTAATCGGAATGGTCGATTTATTAAGGCCGATTTCAAGTTTTCCTAACAATCGGAAATCGGTATTTTTGGGCGCCGATTTTTTTTTACACCTTTATTTAACTAGGCAAGTCAGTTAACAACACATTCTTATTTTCAATGACGGCCTAAGAACGGTGGGTTAACTGCCTCGTTCAGGGGCAGAACGACAGATTTTTACCTTGTCAGCTCGGGCGACTCAATCTTGCAACCTTACAGTTAACTAGTCCAACGCTCTAACCACCTGATTACATTGCACTCCACGAGGAGCCTGCCTGTTACGCGAATGCAGTAAGCCAAGGTAAGTTGCTAGCTAGAATTAAACTTATCTTATAAAAAACAATCAATCAACGACTGTCGTTGCTCCAATGTGTCCTTAACCATAAACATCAATGCCTTTCTTAAAATCAATATATATTTTTAAACCTGCATATTTAGTTAAAGAAAGCCGGCAATATTAACCAGGTGAAATTGTGTCACCTCTTGCGTTCATTGCACGCAGAGTCAGGGTATATGCAACAGTTTGGGCCGCCTGGCTCTTTGCAAACTAATATGCCAGAATGTTACGTAATTATGACACAACATTGAAGATTGTGCAACGTAACAGGAATATTTAGACTCATGGATGCCACCCGTTAGATAAAATACGGAACGGAATAAACGTTTTGTTTTCGAGGTGATTCGGATTTGACCTAAGGCTCGTATTTCTGTGTGTTTATTATAGTTAAGTCTATGATTTGATATTTGATAGAGCAGTCTGACTGAGGGGTGGTAGGCAGCAGCAGGCTCGTAATAGTCAAAGGTATCTGGTTTAGAGAGAAATAGTCGACGCGTTATAATTCCTGTAATAACTTGCAGCTGAACATGAAAGGGGTTCCTTCGTTATTTTACCGTTCATGTCTTCCACAGAGGATGTCTTGATCTACTTCAAATAAGGTCTGTGTTTCGTGCTTAAACCGCCTCGGCGTTTTGGTACCCGTGTAAATCTCACTAGGACAAGGTAACGTTTGTCAACATATTTTCATAAATCCACTATACAAAAAAAAATATCTTTGTTTATATTTAGCCAATATTGATCAGAGTTACCTTGTCCTGTGGATATCTACACAGTTATAAAATTGTCAAGGTGGTGTAAGCCTACAGGAAACACAGACCTTATTTTAAGTGAATCTAAAAATATCCTATGGAATAAATGAATGAAGGAAACGCTTTTCAGATTTCGCTAGAAGGTGTCATGGGAATTATGACTCGCACTTTGGTAGTCAATTCTTACCATGTCCATTATTAAAAAAGGATTTCCTGCATATAGAAATGACAGTTTTTGTTTTCAACATTCATCACAGGGAACTTAAACTCTATTTTTATTCAAACAGTTGACAGTATTTGTCTCCTAAGCAGACTGTTCAGTATCATTGTCACTTCAGAGCTGTGTGTGTGTTTTACAGATGGCAGAGAAAAGCAGAGCACCAGTGTGGGACTATTACATGGAATTGGCACCTGGGAAAGCAAGGTGTCTTATTTGTGATAAAGATGTAAGCATGAGGTCAGCAACGGCTAAATCAAAAAATACCACCAACCTGTGGAATCACCTTAAGAACACCCATCCAAAAGCCCATAATATGTATTATATTAAGTTAAAATAAAAGTTTGCATTCAGTATTGTTGTAATTGTCCTTATTACAAAAATGTGTGTGTGTGTGTGTGTGTATATATATAAATACAATTTATTTTTATTTTTAAATCGGACGATTAATCGGTATCGGCTTTTTTTGTCCTCCAAAAATCATAATCGGTCGACCTCTAATCCAAATACACAGTAGGCTACACTTCAATTCCTCCATTCATAAAAAGTCAAGAGGTTGTTTTTGAGCCGACCGGAGTCTGTATAACGAGACAGTTTTACTGAAGTCCTGAGCTATGTCTTCATGGGGACACATGTTTCTGCTTTAGGCCTGTCAAAACCAGATGTAGGGAAAGGGGATACCTGGTAAGTTGCACAACTGAATGCATTCAACCAAAATGTGTCTTCCGCATTTAACTCAACCCCTCCAGATCAGAGGTGGAGGGGGCTGCCTTAAACAACATCAACAGTTGTTGTTGGGGGTTAACTGCCTTGCTCAAGGGGAGAACAGCAGATTTTCCCACCTTGTCGGCTTAGGGATTCAAACCAGCAACCTTTCAGTTACCGGCCCAATACCCTTAACCGCTAGGCTACCTGCCAATTATATTAGCCTCCTCTAAGACTAATGTAGCAAATTCACACAACATATGTTATGGAGAGTGAATGAGGACCCAAAAGCGAACTAACTTAAACAGAGCTTCTTTAATAACCAAACATAGGTAGGCTCAGATAGACCGGCAGATTCCGACAGGACAGGACAAGGTTACAGCAAACATGACGATAGTCTGGCTCAGGCATGAAACACAAACAAGAATCCGACAAGGACAGGAACAGAAACAGAGAGAGATATAGGGACCTAATCAGAGGGAAAAAGGGAACAGGTGGGAAACGGGGTGAATGGGTAGTTAGAGGAGACAAGGAACAGCTGGGGGAAAGCGGGGGAGAAAGGTAACCTAATACGACCAGCAGAGGGAGACAGGGTGAAGGGAAAGGACAGAGACAAGACACAACATGACAGTACCCCCCCACTCACCGAGCGCCTCCTGGCGCACTCGAGGAGGAAACCTGGCGGCAACGGAGGAAATCCTCGATCAGCGCACGGTCCAGCACGTCCCGAGAGGGAACCCAACTCCTCTCCTCAGGACCGTACCCCTCCCAATCGACAAGGTACTGGTGACCACGGCCCCGAGGACGCATGTCCAAAATCCTGCGGACCCTGTAGATGGGTGCGCCCTCGACAAGGATGGGGGGGGGGGGGGGAAGACGAGCGGGGGCGCGAAGAACGGGCTTAATGCAGGAGACGTGGAAGACCGGGTGGACGCGACGAAGGTATCGCGGAAGAAGAAGTCGAACTGCGACAGGATTAATGACCCGAGAAATACGGAACGGACCAATGAACCGCGGGGTCAACTTGCGAGAAGCCGTCTTAAGGGGAAGGTTCTGAGTGGAGAGCCAAACTCTCTGACCGCGACAATATCTAGGACTCTTAGTTCTACGCTTATTAGCAGCCCTCACAGTCTGCGTCCTATAACGGCAAAGTGCAGACCTGACCCTCTTCCAGGTGCGCTCGCAACGTTGGACAAAAGCCTGAGCGGAGGGGACGCTGGACTCGGCGAACTGAGATGAGAACAGCGGAGGCTGGTACCCGAGGCTACTCTGAAAAGGAGATAGCCCGGTCGCAGACGAAGGAAGCGAGTTGTGGGCGTATTCTGCCCAGGGGAGCTGTTCTGACCAAGACGCAGGGTTGCGAAAAGAAAGACTGCGTAAGATGCGACCAATAGTCTGATTGGCCCGTTCTGCTTGACCGTTAGACTGGGGGTGAAAGCCGGAAGAGAGACTGACGGAAGCCCCAATCAAACGGCAAAACTCCCTCCAAAATTGAGACGTGAATTGCGGACCTCTGTCCGAAACGACGTCTGACGGAAGGCCATGAATTCTGAAAACATTCTCGATGATGATTTGTGCCGTCTCTTTAGCAGAAGGAAGCTTAGCAAGGGGAATGAAATGGGCCGCCTTAGAGAACCTATCGACAACCGTAAGAATAACAGTCTTCCCCGCTGACGAAGGCAGTCCGGTGACAAAATCTAAGGCGATGTGAGACCACGGTCGAGAGGGAATAGGAAGCGGCCTGAGACGGCCGGCAGGAGGAGAGTTACCGGACTTAGTCTGCGCGCAGACCGAACAAGCAGCCACGAAACGACGCGTGTCATGCTCCCGGGTGGGCCACCAAAAACGCTGGCGAATGGAAGCAAGCGTACCCCGAACGCCAGGGTGGCCGGCTAACTTGGCAGAGTGAGCCCACTGAAGAACGGCCAGACGAGTAGGAACGGGAACGAAAAGAAGGTTCCTAGGACAAGCGCGCGGCGACGGAGTGTGAGTGAGCGCTTGTTTTACCTGCCTCTCAATTCCCCAGACAGTCAACCCGACAACACGCCCCTCAGGGAGAATCCCCTCGGGGTCAGTGGAGGCTACTGAAGAACTGAAGAGACGAGACAAAGCATCAGGCTTGGTGTTCTTAGAGCCCGGACGATAAGAAATCACGAACTCGAAACGAGCGAAAAACAGCGCCCAACGCGCCTGACGCGCAATAAGTCGTTTGGCAGAACGGATGTACTCAAGGTTCCTATGGTCAGTCCAAACGACAAAAGGAACGGTCGCCCCCTCCAACCACTGTCGCCATTCGCCTAGGGCTAACCGGATGGCGAGCAGTTCGCGGTTACCCACATCATAGTTACGTTCCGACGGCGACAGGCGATGAGAAAAATACGCGCATGGGTGGACCTTGTCGTCAGAGAGGGAGCGCTGAGAAAGAATGGCTCCCACGCCCACCTCTGACGCGTCAACCTCGACAACGAACTGTCTAGAGACGTCAGGTGTAACAAGGATAGGAGCGGATGTAAAACGATTCTTGAGGAGATCAAAAGCTCCCTGGGCGGAAACGGACCACTTAAAGCACGTCTTGACAGAAGTAAGGGCTGTGAGAGGAGCGGCCACCTGACCGAAATTACGGATGAAACGACGATAGAAGTTCGCGAAGCCGAGAAAGCGCTGCAGCTCGACGCGTGACTTAGGGACGGGCCAATCAATGACAGCTTGGACTTTAGCGGGATCCATCTTAATGCCTTCAGCGGAAATAACAGAACCGAGAAATGTGACGGAGGAGGCATGAAAAGTGCACTTCTCAGCCTTCACAAAAAGACAATTCTCTAAAAGGCGCTGGAGGACACGTCGAACGTGCTGAACATGAATCTGGAGTGACGGTGAAAAAATCAGGATATCGTCAAGGTAAACGAAAACAAAGATGTTCAGCATGTCTCTCAGGACATCATTGACTAATGCCTGAAAGACAGCTGGAGCGTTAGCGAGGCCGAAAGGAAGAACCCGGTATTCAAAGTGCCCTAACGGAGTGTTAAACGCAGTCTTCCACTCGTCCCCCTCCCTGATGCGCACGAGATGGTAAGCGTTACGAAGGTCCAACTTAGTGAAAAACCTGGCTCCCTGCAGGATCTCGAAGGCTGAAGACATAAGAGGAAGCGGATAACGATTCTTAACTGTTATGTCATTCAGCCCTCGATAATCTATGCAGGGGCGCAGAGACCCGTCCTTCTTCTTGACAAAAAAAAACCCCGCTCCGGCGGGAGAGGAGGAGGGGACTATGGTACCGGCGTCAAGAGCTACAGACAAATAATCCTCGAGAGCCTTACGTTCGGGAGCCGACAGAGAGTATAGTCTACCCCGGGGGGGAGTGGTTCCCGGAAGGAGATCAATACTACAATCATACGACCGGTGTGGAGGAAGAGAGGTGGCCCTGGACCGACTGAACACCGTGCGCAGATCGTGATATTCCTCCGGCACCCCTGTCAAATCACCAGGCTCCTCCTGTGAAGAAGAGACAGAGGAAACAGGAGGGATAGCAGACATTAAACATTTCACATGACAAGAGACGTTCCAGGAGAGGATAGAATTACTAGACCAATTAATGGAAGGATTATGACAAACTAGCCAGGGATGGCCCAAAACAACAGGTGTAAAAGGTGAACGAAAAATCAAAAAAGAAATGGTTTCGCTATGATTACCAGAAACAGTGAGGGTTAAAGGTAGCGTCTCACGCTGAATCCTGGGGAGAGGACTACCATCCAGGGCGAACAAGGCCGTGGACTCCCTTAACTGTCTGAGAGGAATGTCATGTTCCCGAGCCCAGGTCTCGTCCATAAAACAGCCCTCCGCCCCAGAGTCTATTAAGGCACTGCAGGAAGCTGACGAACCGGTCCAGCGTAGATGGACCGACAAGGTAGTGCAGGATCTTGAAGGAGAGACAGGAGTAGTAGCGCTCACCAGTAGCCCTCCGCTTACTGATGAGCTCTGGCTTTTACTGGACATGAAGTGACAAAATGACCAGCAGAACCGCAATAGAGACAGAGGCGGTTGGTGATTCTCCGTTCCCTCTCCTTAGTCGAGATGCGGATACCTCCCAGCTGCATAGGCTCAGCTCCCGAGCCGGCAGAGGAAGATGGTAGTGATGCGGAGAGGGGGGCAACGGAGAACGCGAGCTCCTTTCCACGAGCTCGGTGACGCAGATCAACCCGTCGCTCAATGCGAATAGCGAGTTCAATCAGGGAATCCACGCTGGAAGGGACCTCCCGGGAGAGAATCTCATCCTTTACCTCTGCGCGGAGACCCTCCAGAAAACGAGCGAGCAAAGCCGGCTCGTTCCAGCCACTGGAGGCAGCAAGAGTGCGAAACTCAATAGAGTAGTCTGTTATGGATCGATTACCTTGACATAGGGAAGACAGGGCCCTGGAAGCCTCCTCCCCAAAAACAGATCGATCAAAAACCCGTATCATCTCCTCCTTAAAGTCCTGATACTGGTTAGTACACTCAGCCCTTGCCTCCCAGATTGCCGTGCCCCACTCACGAGCCCGTCCAATAAGGAGAGATATGACGTAGGCGACACGAGCAGTGCTCCTGGAGTAAGTGTTGGGCTGGAGAGAAAACACAATATCACACTGGGTGAGGAACGAGCGGCATTCAGTGGGCTCCCCAGAGTAACACGGCGGGTTATTGATTCTGGGCTCCGGAGATTCGAAAGCCCTGGAAGTGGCCGGTGGATCGAGGCGGAGATGGTGAACCTGTTCTGTGAGGTTGGAGACTTGGGTGGCCAGGGTCTCAACGGCATGTCGAGCAGCAGACACTTCCTGCTCGTGTCTGCCTAGCATCGCTCCCTGGATCCCGACGGCTGAGTGGAGAGGATCCGAAGTCGCTGGGTCCATTCTTGGTCGGATTCTTCTGTTATGGAGAGTGAATGAGGACCCAAAAGCGAACTAACTTAAACAGAGCTTCTTTAATAACCAAACATAGGTAGGCTCAGATAGACCGGCAGATTCCGACAGGACAGGACAAGGTTACAGCAAACATGACGATAGTCTGGCTCAGGCATGAAACACAAACAAGAATCCGACAAGGACAGGAACAGAAACAGAGAGAGATATAGGGACCTAATCAGAGGGAAAAAGGGAACAGGTGGGAAACGGGGTGAATGGGTAGTTAGAGGAGACAAGGAACAGCTGGGGGAAAGCGGGGGAGAAAGGTAACCTAATACGACCAGCAGAGGGAGACAGGGTGAAGGGAAAGGACAGAGACAAGACACAACATGACACATAGCTGGTTCGGCATATCTTCACGTCCAACTCTGTAAACCCTGGTTCAACCCTACAACAGAAGACGAGACAAGACAAAACTAGAACGTTTTATAATTGTGTGTTGTAGAACAGCTGACTGGAGGGCGTTCAGATCAATAAGATGAGATGCACAGTTGCGACCGTTTCCACGGTAACGGTGCTTCTTTCAATGCCGTGATGAAACGTTGAAACAAAGTTGTCCCTTGTTGTAAGGTACTGTAGCAAACGAGTTTCGTGAATAAACCAGAAACACTATACACTTTCTGACTTGTCAGAGAAATATCAGCAAGCTAGGCTAGCTACAGTATTACTGCTGAAAAACAGCTATCTAGCTGTCTGCTTGGCTAGTTAGCTGGCTGCTTGTCTGAACACAGAACGTCAGTGAACTGTTCTCTGATTGGCTAAAGTGTCGTGTCTACTCCCACTCCCCTCTTCGGTGCTCAACGGAGGATCCTGAGATGACACCGCCAGGACCAGCAGGGGGAGTGGGCCCGATTCCTTCCCTGGGCGGAATACACTCAGAATTCATTGCGTCACTCCTCCACCGGGCTGACTCCCTTCCAGTGTGTTCTGGGTTATCAGCCAGCCCGAGGACCCCGAGCCAGACCGAAGCTCCTGCAGTGAGTGGTTCAGGCGCGCTGAAGAGGTCTGGAACAATGTTCTTAATTACTCCCTTGATTACACACCCTTTATATCAGTCCTGGGGGCCTGATTGGTGTCACACTTTTGCCCCAGACCCAGCGAACACACCTGACTCCAATAATCAACTAGTATTGATCTTCAGTTAAAAATTAAATTAGTTTAAATCAGGTGTGTTTGCTAAGGATGGGGGGGGGGGGAATGTGACACCAATCAGGCCCCTGAGGACTGGAATTGCCCAGGCCTGCTTTATATAGTACTCTTCTGTTAGTAGTCTTCAGGTATTATTGTTTATAGTTCCATGTTAATTATTATTAAACTCAATAACTGAACTTGTTTCCTGACTCCCTGCGCCTAAGTTACATAAAGGAACCTGTCTCATCGCAAGTCTTCAGCTAAGATTTGAAACGTTGAATTTTGGAAACTCCAGGACTGTTCAGATCAAGCCAACTTTGTTCTAAAAGTCCTTAAGACCATTGTGAGTCTCGTCTCTTGTATCTGAACTGGGCTTTATAATCTTTTACAATAACACACACCCATTAGGGGAAAAAAACACGTTAACTTCTCATGTTATCACGTGATCTAATGTGAAGTTAATGTGACAACATCTGACAAACGTTTATTTCAATGTTTTATCAAAATGCTTTTTTTTGGCAGAAATTACTTTTAAATTTGATGTGCCTTAATAAGTATGTCATCTGTAAATATGAATACAATTGCTAAATTACAAGATTAGTTGGTTTAGTTGGTTTAGTTGGTTGAAATATTTTTATCTGGACACTTTCTGTTTACCTGAAATGTTTCCTTATTGTAGCCTACTACTTTTAGTCTTAATCTTTACCGCACTACATGACCTTCAGCACATGACCTCACACACAACCTCAGGAGGCTGAAAAAAATGTGTCTTGTCACCGAAAACCCTCACTAACTTTTACAGGTGCACAATCGAGGGCATCCTGTCGGGCCCACAACCGCAGGTCTCTTCAGAGGGTGGTACGATCTGCATAACGCATCACAGGGGGCAAACTACCTGCCCTCCAGGACACCTACAACATCCAATGTCACAGGAAGTTAAAAAAAGATCATCAAGGACAATAACCACCCGAGCCACTGCCTGTTTACCCCACTTCCATGCAGAAGGCGAGGTCAGTACAGGTGCATCAAAGCTGGGACAGAGAGATTGAAAAACAGCTTCTATCTCAAGGCCACCAGATTGTTAAACAGCCATCACTAACACAGAGAGGCGGCTGCCTACCTACAGACTTGATATCATTGGCCACTTTAATAAATGGAACACTAGTCACCTTAATAATGTCACTTTAATAATGCCACTTTAATAATGTTTACATATCTTGCATTACTTATATATATATATATATATATATATATATATATATATATATATATATATATATATATATATATATATATATACTGTATACTACACTATCTTTTGCATCTTAGCCGCTCTGTCACTGCTCATCCATATATTTTATATTTATATATTCTTATCTCATTCCTTTACTAGATTGTGTGTATTAGGTTTTGTTGTGGAATTGTTAAATATGACCTGTTAGATACTGCTGCACTCTCAGATGTAGAAGAATAAGCATTTCACAACACTCACAACAACATCTGCTAACCATGTGTATGTGACCAATAAAATTGGATTTGATTTGACATGTGACTCTTTAAAGAGATGGGTGGGGCTAAGGCTTAAGAGGGTGTGAACAATGCTGAATGGGTGTAGACAAAAGAGCTCTTCAGTAGGTGTACCAAATAATTCAAGGGCCATTTTTCTGAAAAAGTGAGGTTACAACTTTCATAGCAGAATTACTTTCCCATTGTTCCTCAAATGCAGTGTATGATATACCATTTTGTCTCTACTTTTATCCAATGTAAAAAAATAATTATAATTTTAATTTGCTACATAATACCGAATCAAGGCGGTCGGTCACATATGTGTATGAAGGTACCTTATGTGTCCCTTTGACCTTTCTATACATCAGAGAACAACACTGTACCGTAACGCAGTTACGCATCCGACACTGTCGGCGATCACGTGTTTACACTTGCTCTGATTGAATCTAGGCCTTAATGTCATGTGTCCCTGAGCACTGCTACTTTTTCGTTGGTGATAATCGCACAATTATTGACTTGATTCTGGGAAAGTGCAGAAATGTATTCTTCCCAATAAATCCGTGGTCGGTCTCTGTCATGGTGACAGACCTAGTGGCAAAGCAGGATATTCAGGTTGCTGACGTCCAAGAGGTTGTGAGTTCAAATCTCAGGTGTGGTTGTATCTCAAGTGTGCTAACCAATGTTGAGTTAAAGTCCAATCAATTTAGAAAGTAGATAAAAAATTTCAGCATTGAAAATAATTGGATGTAGAATTGGATTTCCTGTCTATTTCCTGAATACAGTTTGTTGTTGTATATTTACTTTCAAAATACAGTTCAACTGTAGAAATACATTTAAAGGTATTCCAATATTTTCACTGCAAATTAGTTAGCTGTTAACTTACTATGAAATAATAAGTGCATCTAAACTATACTTAAATTAAATGCAATTACAAGTAAGGCATGCCAAGTTAATTTGCAGGATGGGCCAAAAAAGTAACCTACCCAAGTGCATTGCAATTGACAGTAAATATATAGCAAAACACTAATATAGAATCCTATTACTGTAGAAATGTACCGTAAAATATTACGCAAAATTAACAGCAATTGCTAACAGTGTAGTTTCATGTTATCACATGTTGAACCAAATGATTTCACATTGTGGAAAATTACACGATTTGAAAACGTGTTTTTGGAACATTTCACATGGTAAAATTCACATGACATGTAATATTATTTTTGGCCTGACAGCATCAGATACATGGGCTACACATACTATGACAGAGGGTCGCTGTTTTGCTCTCTCGGATGCTTTCTCCAGTGAGATTGATGAGTCTTGCTATCGGTGTGGGTCTTGGTCAAAATCATCAATATATTCTGGATTTATGGGTGGGCCACTGGGGTTTCCAATCAGATTTCAGGGGGTGGGGGGGTGGGGGGGGGGGGCGTGGCCACCACAGGCGATTGGTGGCACCTTAATTGGGGAGGACTGGCTCGTGGAAATGGCTAGGGCGGAATAAGTGGAATGGTATCAAATAAATCAAACACATGGTTTCTGTGTGTTTGATGCCATTCCATTCGCTCTGTTCCAGACATTATTATGAGCCGTCCTCCCCTCAGCAGCCTCAACTGGTGGCCACCCTGTGCCACCCCCTGGACACGCCACTGCTCTAGATAAAATAAATAGACCTATCGGTGAAACCTTAAACTGAGGCCTTGGAGGGCGGTGGGGATTACACCTCGTCAGCGGTTGCTGGCTAATTTTCCTGTCTCTAACGACACTGTATCGTTGTGTGTGAGGGGGAGGCAGAACAGAACACAGGCTTAGAATTACCTCCCTCCAGCAGAGGATGCTGGAGAAGGGCGGGAGAGAGGAAAAAAACAACAAAAAAATAGCAAGCGACTGCACAGAGGAAGGCTCGCAAGAGGAGAAGGAAGGAGAGAGAAGGGGCGGCGAAGGGGAGGAGAGACGCACTAACAACCTAATGTGTTTAGGTTGTTACTATCTCTAAAAGACGGTTTTGTCTCTACAATACAGACCTCTCTTAGCACCAACACGCACACACAGGATAACTAGGAAATAGATGTGAATAAAGACAGTGTCACCGAGGCCCAGACACTCCCTCTCTCTCTGTGCTTTCAATTACCAACGGTCTGCATGTATTACGACTCACACACACACACACATTGTAAAGATTCAGCTCACTGAGCTCAGTTCACCCATCACAAACTGCCAGGAATTTTGTGCTTTGTGACAGTTGTGTCTAGGTTTGTCTGCTTAGTGCAGGGATTTTTGGATTGGACACACACACATAAACACACACACAGTCATGGACATCTGAGTGACAGACACTTAGTTTTCCAATGGCAGTATCAGGTTCCCTCCATGCATGGCCCATTAGTGCCTACAGAGCAGGGACAATAAGGCAGCCCCCCGCACCTCTCTGATTCAGAAGGGTTGGGTTAAATGCGGAAGACACCTTTCAGTTGAATACATTCAGTTGTACAAATGACTAGGTATCCCCCTTTCTCTTTCCTTTCCCATCCACTCTCAGACTGTCAGGATAAGAAAGACTACAGTATACTTCTCATTATATTATAATCATCAAGTTCATCTCACTATAATTATATAAATGAAATCAAATGTTATTTGTCACATGCACAGAATACAACAGGTGTAGGTAGACCTTACAGTGAAATGCTGACTTACAAGCGGTTAATCAACAATGCAGTTTTAAGAAAAATAAGTGTTAAGTAAAAAAAGAAGTAAGTCAAAATAAATAAATAGAAAAATAACAAATCATTAAAAAGCAGCAGTAAAATAACAGTAGCGAGGCTATTTACACAGGGTACCAGTACAGAGTAAATGTGCAGGGGCAGTTAGGTTAGTCGAGGTAATATGTACATGTAGGTAGAGCTAAAAACCAATCAGTGTTATTTACTCATGTTGATATTTTACTATTCCAGACAAAACAAACTCTCAAAAAGTGATATACTATTGTTTAGATATCCAATGTAATAATAACCGACAGCTCATAACGGGAATCAGATGCTCACATCCAGAGTCAATGGTAGTGTTCGCCCAATTCTACAACGAGTAAGGTGGATCTGGTGGATGAAGAGCGAGCTGTTACTTCTCTCCCTCTGTCCCTCTCTCTCTCTTTCTCTATGTCAGTGGTGGACTCAAATCAAATCAAAGGGTATTGATCGTGTACACAGTTTAGCAGATTGTATAGCGGGTGCAGTGAAATGCTTGTGTTACTAGCTCCTAACAATGCAGTAAAATGTCAGACAAGTACACAAATAATTCATCATCAAAAACTAGAAACAAGAAATCAAGAATGTCAGAATGATATCCAATTAACAACCCAAATAACACTGTATCAGTAATCCAAATTCAATTTATGCTTACATAAACCAAACAGATATACTAAAAATGATATGTACAGCAGTAGATCTATTACAGTGAGCGCTGTTAAGAATCTAGTATATAAATACGCAGCTAACCAACTAACCAACGCATCTAACAGACTCAGCCCCAGGTGATGTGCTATCCAGTTTTCGTGTGTGTGTGTGTGTGTGTGTGTGTGTCTGTAGGTGCGTGTGTTCGCCTGTGTTCTGGGCTTCTTTCCCTGTGGCTGTTAGATATCTTGTTGTCATGACACCAATCCAGAATCTGACCTACAGTTGGCAATAAAAAAAACTTGAATAAACTAAGCACAAACGGGCACTTTCACAGATCACTACTAACTAGTTAGTAAGTCCAAGTTGGTTAGATGTACGTAATCTTTGCAACACCAGAGTCGTGGGTCATATACTGAGGAACCATGGTCTTACTAACTTAACTTACTAACTCTATAGTACCTACTATGTACAGTACTTACTATAGGCTACTTATAGTATGGTGATTTGAATAATAGCATCTGCTAAAGCTAAATGACCATATTATCATTAGCTGGGTGAAACCTGGTAATTACTGTCTATAACACACGGCAGAACAGAACACCCATGATACAATGTCTCTTGGCCTACCGAGGTCTTCCTCAGGCAGCGTTGCCATGGCGCCAGCCAATCAGGGGACAGGGATGTGGTAGTAGTCCTGGGCAACCAGAGAGATGGTGGGAGGAGAGGGGCAGAATCTCCTCAGACAGAGATGCAGGCAGTGAGCAAACACACACACACACACACACACACACACACACTGCATCCATGGGTTGAGCAAACAACCATATTCGGAACAACAATCAGAGCCAGCGTGCTGCTCCATTAATTCCCTTCTGTGCACACACACACACACACACACACACCATCTACTGCCCTGGGAGTGGGACACACGCAGGTAGACAGACATATATACAGGTCACTCATTCAGTCTGTCTCTCTCGCTCTCTCACTCTCATCTGCCCATCTCTGACCATTTCTCTAGCTATTGTAAACATTCAAACTACATTCCACACACCATGTATACATTACACACACACACATACACCTTAAAACAAAAACCCAAAAATTATATTTTTTCAACTTGAAATTTGATTACTTTTCCTAGAGTGACCACAACATTAGAAAAAGTGAAACATTGCCTTTGTTCATATTTCAATGAAAGCTGTACACCACCAGGGTGCAAAGATTGTCTTAGGGTCATTTTTGACCCGGCAGTATGAAAATAATTTACACACCACAAAAACCACAAAGACACACACACACACACACACACACACACACACACACACACACACACACACACACACACACACACACACACACACACACACACACACACACACACACACACACACACACACATACATACACACACACACACACACACACACACACACACACACACACACACACACATACACACACACACACACACAAAATGAGAAATGTAGATTGTGTGCTACTGATTGAACTCAGGCAAAACTAAAAACATTATTGTGCATGTGCAGCATCTCCCCTCCACGACCCCACACATGACTCAGGTTCACAGACAAAATGAAAACAATTTCAGACAAAATGAACAACATTTCAGACAAAATAAAAATGTCTTGAAAGCATTGTTTACTGATGGGGAATGCAGTCAGAGACTATAAAGGTGCTGCAGATGACAGTCCCCCCAGTTCTCTCTTTTCTGAAGCCATGAGTGCATGTTTCAGTGCCCAACAGGTCGTAGATCTGATTTTTTCAGATGTCCAGGAGGAACAAGAGAACAGTGATTTAGAAGAGGAGGTATCTGAAGAAGAAGATGGGGAAGAATACAACCCAGAGCATGATGCATCACCTTCAGATGAAATAGAAATCCCCCAAGCTGAAAGAGAGACATTTTTGTTAAAGAACAGCAAAATAACATGGTCCTCGTCACCATATGACAACCAGGGCAGGAAGGCGGCACAAAATGTCATACGGAGGCTACAATTTGATAACCGTGAGTCAAGATCGTGTGAGAGACAAACTCTCTAAGAGAGGTCTGGGAGAAGTGGGTGGAGCCATAAGAGAGGTCTGGGAGAAGTGGGTGGAGCCATAAGAGAGGTCTGGGAGAAGTGGGTGGAGCGTCTGCCTCTACAACCCTGGGCCTGAATTAACAGTGGATGAGCAACTGGTACCATTCAGAGGTACA